>NC_067155.1:15895286-16015286 GCF_903995435.1 Acomys russatus
GTTAAACATTTCATGTTATCATCACTTCCATGTCCAGTGCCACATCCTGATGGGCTGATTCACGCCACAGATTTTCTTGGCCTTAGACTCCCTTCCTCAGAGCCCGGCGTGGTGGCGCATGCCTTTAATCCCAGCACTTGGGAGGCAGAAGCAGGTGGCTGTGAGTTCAAGACCAGATTGGTCTACAAAGTGAGTCCAGGACAGCCAAGGCTACACAGAGAGACCCTGTCTCAAAAAAACCGGGGGGAAAAGAAAAGAAAGCAGATGTCAGAGCCTCTGGAACTGGGTAGCAGGCAGTTAGGAGCCACCTGACATGGGTGCTGGGAACTGAACTTAGGTCCTCTGGGAACACAGCAAGTGCTGCTATTAGCTGCTGTGACATATCTTCTTCCCGGCTGTTAAAGATGTGTGATTTCATTGTGTGTTTATGAATCTTTGCTTGTGTTTTTCCAAGTGTGTTGTGTATGAACCTAGTGTGAGTTCAGGCCACAAGGCGGCTGGCCACTGGTCCCACTGAGCTGGAGATACAAACTCACGCCTGTCTTGTGGGTGACAGGAACCAACTTTGTGTCCTCTGCAAGAGCAGCATGTGTCCTTAAGAGCTAGAGCTAGGCCATCTCTCTTTTTTTTTTTTTTCCCCTTTTATTTATTTATTTATTTTTCTGAGATAGGGTTTCTCTGTGTAGCCTTGGCTGTCATGAACTCGCTTTGTAGACCAGGCTGGCCTCGAACTCACAGAGATGCACCTGCCTCTTCCTCCCCAGTGTTGGGATTAAAGCCATGTGCCACCATGCCAGGCCTCTACTGTGGACCCTGGTTCAGTTTCTAGCACCCACATGGTGGCTAAGAACCACCCGTTTCCAGGAGACCCAATGCCTTTTTCTGACCTCTGTGAGCAATGTACATGCATATTCATAAGATAAATACATCTAATAAAAAATTAAAAGTTGGCCAGGCAGCCGGACGTGGTGGCGCACGCCTTTAATCCCAGCACTCAGGAGACAGAGGCAGGCGGATCACTGTGAGTTCGAGGCCAGCCTGGTTTACAAAGTGAGTCCAGGATGGCCAAGGCTACACAGAGAAACCCTGTCTCGAAAAACCAAAGAAAAAAAAAAAAAGAACCCCCCCCCAAAAAAAAGTTGGCCAGGCAGTGGTGGCACAGGCATAGGCAGGTGGATTGCTGTGAGTTCGAGACCAGCCTGGCCTACAAAGCAAGCCCAGGACAGCCAAGGCTACACAGAGAAACCCTGTCTCGAAAAAACCAAAAAAAAAAAAAAAAAAAAAAAAAAAGCAAAATGTATATGTATATTTTGATGTCTCCTTTAACCCTTAGATTTTTTTTTTTTTTTTTTTTTTGACAAAATCTTGTGTAATTCAAGATGCCATTGGGATTTTAAGGATGCACCACTATTCCTATTGTTGTTTCTTTCCACACATTTGTTTTGTTTAAAACTGTCACTGTACAGGCCAGGCAGGTCTCAATCTCATGGCAGTTCTGCCTCTGTCTCAAGTACTTTGATTTCAAGTATTAGCCATACAAGCCAGCTAGTAATGCCTCCCTCAACTCCTCTCCTCTCTTCTCCTCCCTGGCCCTCCCCACCCCTCCCCAGCCCTCCCCTCTCCCCTTCTCCTCTCTCCTATGTGTGTTATAATTTTTGAAGACTAATGCTTTCAGCAAAATGTTCCTTTTGAAAAAATTATTGGGCAGTGGTGGCTCATCCCTTTAATCCCAACACTTGGGAGGCAGAGGCAGGTGGATCTCTGTGAGACTGAGGCCAGCCTGGTCTACATCTCAAGTTCCAGGACAGACAGAGCTATAAAGTAAGACACCCCCATCCTCCCTCCAAACCCCCCACCCCCATCCCTGTCTCAAGAACACTTCCCCCCCCCAAATTATTTTATTTTTTGTGTATATTTTGCCTGTGTGTACATCTGTGCACCATATGTGTGCCTGGTACCCATGGAGGTTGAAAAGGGTGTCAGATCCTGGAAATACAAGTGTTTGTGAACTGCCTGGTGAGTGCTAGGAATTGAACTCCAATCCTCTGGAAGACATTAGCACTCTTGTGGTTTTTTGTTTTGTTTTGTTTTTGTATTTATTTATTTATTTATTGGTGTTCTGCCTCTATGTATGTCTGTGTGATCCATGTCAAATCCCCTGGAACTGGAATTACAGACAGTTGTGAGCTGCCATGTGGATGCTGGGATTGAACCCAGGTCCTTTGGAAGAACAGCCAGTGCTCTTAACCATTGCGCCATCTCTTCAGCCCCTTTGTTTGGTTTTTTGAGACAGGGTTTCTCTGTGTAGCCTTGACTGTCCTGGACTCACTTTGTAGACCAGGCTGGCCTCGAACTCACAGCGATCCACCTGCCTCTGCCTCCCAAGAGCTGGGATTAAAGGCGGGTGCCACCACTGCCCGGTTTATCATCCTGCTGTGTTTAAAAAAAAAAAAAAAAAAAAAAGCACCAGCTTTGCACTGCTTTAACTCACTACACCTTTCTGACCAATTCATCAAGATATTTACAATTATTTGATTTTTTGTGCATTGGTGTTCTGCCTGCGTGTATGTCTGTGTGAGGGTATTGGGCCCCCTAGAACTGGAGTTACAGACAGTTGTGAACCACCACCTGGGTGCTGGGTATTCAACCCTGGTCCTCTGAAAGAGCAGTCAGTGCTCTTAATGGACGAACCATCTCTCTAGCCTGCCATCAAGATTTTTATTCTTTTGTTTTGTTTTGCTTTTGTTTGTTTGTTTTTTGAGACAGGGTTTCCTGTGTGTCCTTGACTGTCTTGGGCTGGCTTTGTAGACCAGGCTGGCCTCGAACTCACAGGGATCCACCTGTCTCTGTCTCTCGAGTGCTGGGATTAAAGGCATGGGCCACCACCACCTGGCTTTATTCTTTTTTTTTTTTTTTTTTTTTTTCCCTTCGTCTTTGGTGGGAATAGAACCCAGGATCTCAAGCCCAGTTTGCAAAAGCTCTATCACTGGCCACACCTTTGCCCCATTCTCATTTTAAAAGAGTCGGAAATCAATGCCTGGGGTGGGGGCTGGGGGTGGATTAAGTGACCTTCCCAATATCTCACAGTTTGGGAAGAAGCCCAGCTGCGATTTGACCCTGGGCAACCTAAACCAGTGCGGTCCTACCTCCTGCGACATCACCCCTAAACCACATGACAGTGCAATCTGGTACGTAAATTAATTGCGGTTTACGTAATTCTCTCAGGGGCAGGGTACAGCTCCCTGAACACACACCTTTTCTCCAGTATGCCCTGGCCCATGTGAGCTCACACTCGACAGGTCTCCCTGCATGCCTGCATGCTATAACGTTCGCAAAGCAGTGTGGGTGGGTGGGTGAGTGGGAGGACACCCCCGCCCCCGCCCCGCCACATGCTATGTAATGTTACAGCCGAACACTTCCATGGCAGATGTATTTGTTTAATCCTCACACCTGATGTGAACTAACTGGGGAGTACAGCTTCCCTCTGATCCCTGAGTCTCACCCACATCACAGGCTTCTGTGGACAGTGGGGACTGTGAGCTGCCCAGCGGGAGCCTCCCTGCAGACATCGTAATCTCCTTTGCATCCAAACCTAACAAGGCCAGTCTGCATTTGCAAACTCTTTAAGAGTTCTCCATAGCTGCTGTAACCTTCCCCCCCCCCCCCCCCCCGTAGTGACAGAATGACCATTCACTAGAGGGTATCCAAGTGTTTTTGTTTTGAGGATAGCGTCTTTGTTGTTGTTTTTTTTGTTTTTGTTTTTGTATTTGTGTGTGTGTTTTGGAGACAGGGTTTCTCTGTGTAGCCTTGGCTGTCCTGGACTCACTTTGTAGACCAGGCTGGCCTCGAACTCACAGCGATCTGCCTGCCTCTGCCTCCCGAGTGCTGAGCATCTTACTATATAATCCTGGCTGTCTTGGAACTTACTCAGTGTAGACCAGCTTTCCTACAGTGGTCCACCTACCTGTCTCTGCCCCCAGTGCTGGGACTAAAAGGTGTGTGCCACCACGCCCGACTGTGCAAGGGTGTTTTGCCTCTCTGCCTTATTATGCCTGCAGAGGCCAGAAGATTTTGGATGCCCACATGGATGCTGGGCATCAGATCTGGGCCCTCTGGAATAATAAGAGCCAGTGTTCTTGACCATTGAGCCACCGGCCCAGCCTCAGGCATGACCTTCATGGTTGTAATCCCGGCACTTGGGAGACTTGAGGAAGATTACCTTGAGTTTGTGGCCATCCTGGACCACAGAGAGCAGAGTTGGGTAGGGGAGAAGAGATCAAGAAACTGTAAGATTTATGAGTTCTGCGATAGCACGGGTAACAGGCAAAGTTCTCTGTGAACTTGTAAGGGCAGTTCATTTTCTTGAATTCCTGTGGACAGTGGCAACTTCCTATAGATAAGAGTGAAACTGCCTCATTGTACGTACCATGCCCAACTGGTCTCTCCCCCGCCCCCCACTGCACCCCCATGTTTCTCTGTAAGCCTTGGTTGTCTGGACTCTTTGTAGACCAGGCTGGCCTGGAACTCATGGAGATCCGCTTGCCTCAGCCACCAGAGTGCTGGGATTACAGGTGTGCTCTGCCATGCCCGGCGGCCTTCACCTTATATTTCACTAAGTCCATCAGAAGGGAAGCCAGGGCAGGAACTCAGGGCAGGAAACCATGGAGTGACCCTACGTAATGACGTAATGGCTTGCTCTCCGCGGTTCAGCTTCCCTATACACCCCGGGACCACCTTCTTAGCGGTGGTAACCACCCACAATGGGTTGGACCCTCCCACATCGATCACTCATTAAGACAGTACTGCACAGACTTGCTTACAGGGCAATCTCACAGAGGCAGTTGGGGTTCGCTCCAGCCTGTGTCGACGTGATATAAAAATTAACCAGCACTGACAGAGTAAGATGAGCTACAATAGACTAGATGTGTTTTCCTCACTACTGCAGTCTTCGGTTATCCATCATAGGCAAGAGAAACCTTCCTCAGAGCCGGTCCATAGTTCTCCAATGCCCTTTGATGCAGGGGGAAACCTGACAGGGGGAGAACGGAGCTAGGAATAGATAGATGTAAGAGAGATTCACACCTGGTGTGAACTCGGCACCTGGGCAACAGGAGCCTATGGCCCAGAGGGTATGCGGCACACGCTCTCCGCCTCACCTCCACAGTGTGACACCCACCCCAAGATTTTTTTTTTTTAACAAATCTTTCTTCAGGTGTGAACAACCATAGGGGCTGGAGCGGAGTAGGGACGGAGTGTGAAACCCCAGAAAGCGCCGCATTTTCCCCATCTCATGCCCGAACCGAAGTTTGGAGCTGGGAGGGTGCTATCAGGAAAGAGCGCTGTCCTAAAATCAAAGTTTCGGCGTTGACTTGTCACCCCGGCCTCCGGCCACGCGCGCGCACCCCACAACCGCAGGTCCTCTCTCCTTCTGGTGGCAACAGGGCTTTCCGCGGGGCCGCGCCAGACTTTTTGAGACTGGTGATTGGTCGCAGTCCGGCCACCCGACGCCCAATCAAGCAGAGGAAAGGTGACATCACTAGCTCTCCTCCCATCCCCCCCCCCACCCCAAACTTCTCTACTCTGGCTTCCAGCACCAACAACCACGTGGGGGAGGGGTAAGAGAGTAGAACCGGTGAGGTCATTGCACCGCCCCAGCCGACGCTGATTGGCTGCGGGGCTCGCGGGTGTCGGTTGGCTGCTCTTTGCACCTCCCCCTCGTGCCTCTACAGCCGCCACAGCGAGGAGCCACTGGCGACGCCAGAGCCGAGAATCCGGGTGAGTCGGGGCCCTGGGTCTAAGATGTTCCCGGTGCCCAGCGAGACTCAGGAGGAACTGCCCTTTCCGACTTTTTCCTCTTCGCCCGGGTTCTTTGGTGCTCCAGGCCCTCTGTCGCATGGGAGTTGTAGTCTGCCTTATGCTTTCGACTACGGGCCGGATACAGAAGAAGACTACTATTCCCAGCAGGCATTGCGATCAGCTGGTCAACAAACGCTCAGGCCACGCCTTCTAAGCCGGCTCATTGGAGGGAACATCCTTTAGTCCCGCCTCCCAGCACTTCATTGGTTACTGTCCCCCGGAGGGGCTGGGTTCCTGCCTAAGGTGCATGGTGATTGGGTACTGTAATTGTCATTCGGCACGTAAATAGTCTGTTAATTGGTTAAGGCAGATGTCCATCACTTGTTGTAAGGTAGGGTTCTAGGCAGATCAGGCAGTCGTAGGCTTAGGTTAGTGTCGGTCCCGAAGGGAGGCCGGTCTTGGAATTTGGCCCCACCCCCTGGCGCTGCCGGAAGGGCGCGATTGGTAGTCCCAAGTGTCGCTCTTGGACAATAGGCGGAGTCGATTAGACTGCGAATATCTATTGGTCTAGCTTGGCGCCGGTCAGCGGGGTTGTGGCCGCCTATTGGCTGGTTGCTCCAGCTGTTGCAGGTCCATTCACCATTTTGTGTGTTGGAGTAAAAAAAAAAGGGAGATTCGAGAGGGAGAGCCGGAGGGGGGGCGGGGAGGGACCGGACCGGACTGAGCCGGGGCCACGGCCCCCCGCCCCGAAACCCCGCGGAGCCCGAGGTGAAGGGCGGGGCCAGTGCTGACATTGCGTGGGGGTGGAGGGGAGCTGGAGGCCGAGAGGGGACAGGTGGCAGGGACGGGTAGGGGTACAGGGCAAAAGAGGTGGGCGGAATGGTGTGGGAAGGGGAGCCAGAGTGTGGAGGAAGTGGTGGGAAGGAAGGAGTGACAAAAAAGGAGCGACTGGGGGGAAGAGTACTGACAACAGGAATGGAGGGGGTGACAGGACTAGATCAGGGTGCAGGGAGAGAGGAAGGGGACCGAGTTGGAGGGGGTGATGAAGAGAGGCGATGGACAGAGGTGTCAGATTTGGAGGTCTAGAGATGGCCGACCGGAGAGTGACAGGGAGGAATAGGTGATAGAAATAAATAGGGTGACCAGCAAGGGGTAACAGGAGGGGGCCTAGTATCTGAGGAGATAGGTAGAGGTGGAGACAAGATGAGAGAGAGTGTCAGGAGAAGATGGTGTCAGGAAGGTGGTTGGAAATAGAGGGTACGAGACCCTAAAGGACATGGGGTGGCCTTGGCTTTAGGAGTTTTCCTCTCACAGTCTGTGAGGGAGGTGAGTGAGGGCCCACAGGACCCTGGGTGGTAGTTAGCTGTGGTGCACAGGAAGAGAGTAGGCCCCAAGAAAGAGAGGTCTGGCATTGGAGTAAAGAGCCAGATCCAGGCAACAGGGTTAAGGGATGTCGGATGGTATGCTTGTAGGCCCTGAGGGTGGGGGGGAGAGGGGCGGGTAAAGGTTAATGTCCTGGCAGTGTTAGTAGCAGATCCTCAGTCTCCAGAATAGTGCCCTAGCAGGTCAGTGGGGAGATGGCGGTAGAGTCCGCTTGGCTCCAGAGTCTGCCTATGAGAACCCCAGGATTGTCCCACAGGAGGAGAAGGCCCCAAGTTGGACAGGATGAGACCCGGGATCCCCCGGGGCAGCCTGAAGACTGTCAGAGGGGTCTTGGCTTGTGTTTGGGGTAGTCTAGGACAGTTGAACTCATGTTTGGCCTCTCAAGTTTTCCAAGTCACTTCAGAGTAAAGTTTTAGGGGTTTTGTTTTTCCCTTTTTTTTTTTTTCCCCTTTTCTCAGGGCAGCTCGACAGGGGCGGGCAGAGTGACTGTTCAGGAAGTGGGTGAGGTTGGCTTGCTGGGCTTGTCTTGCGTTCTCTGACCTCATCCTACTTGCCCCCCACCTAGAGTTGGAGGGCATATTTGGGTATCTGGGGATGCTGACCATTTCAGACACCCTGCCCAGCCAGTGCAGTTTTGGGTTAAGGATGCATGCAGGCCCGAAGTGGGGGCTGGGCCTGCAGGCATCATGCCGGGTGCTGGGGGGGGGGGAAGGGAAGACTCCCATGTAGTGGGACAGAGAAACCCTGGGGTGTGCAGTTCTGGGTCCCCACTGTGTGATGACGTGTGCTGGTGTCTGTGCGCGTGCGTGTGCTCATGTGCAGTCCTGTGGCTGTGCCGGTATGAGCTCTTGCCCCAAACGTGCCCCTGCCTGCTCCCTGGGAAGATGGCTGTACCTGGCAGGCCTGGGATGCAGAACAGAGAGGGACTCTCAGCTGCCTGCTCCTCCTCACGATATCTGGCCATGCATGACTGCCTGGGGGGTGGGGGTAGTGGAGGGAAAGTTGAGGGAGGAGAGAGGCTCACATCTCAGCTCTGCTACCTCCCTTTCTTTGGCTTGGTGTGTGTGTGTGTGTGTGTGTGTGTGTGTGTGTGTGTGTCCCCACTATGTGGTGAGAGTGAGAACAAACATGCCCTGTGGTTCATGTGACAAGCAGTACACAGAAGTGGTTGGGAACACAGATTCTGGAGCCCTAGACCCCCCCCACCCCACCCGAATGTGCTGCTTTGCAGGTGGATAATGTTGACCAAATCTCTTAGGCTCTGCACCTTGCCTGATCATAGGACGCATCTCTCAGGGCTGTTGGGAGGGAGAGGGCTTAGGGCAGTGCGAGTGCTCCACACTATGAACGCTCAGGGATCCTCACACCCACAGTGGGAGCCTGTGTGTGCACACCTCACGCCCCCTGCAGAAAGAGCAGGTGTGTGAATGCTCCCCCAAGGAGCCAGGGTGTGTCTATGCTTAGGAGACCCAGGTGCCAGGCTGTGTCTGAATGCTTGCCGGAGCTCACAGGAGGTAGAGGTAGGTACCCCATGGGTCACGGAACTGAGGCAGTCAACCGAGCAGAGAGAAAGGCCCGAGGGACCCCGGGTCTGTGGGTATACAGTTGCTGCCAATGATCTCTGCTGCTCTCCTGTCTCACAGGTGGGCAGACGATGAAGCCAATGAAGAAGGCGTGCCCTGGCCTTGCAGGTTCTGCCGGTGGCAGCAAGTCCCCACCAGCTACCAGGGCCAAGGCTCTGAGACGGCGAGGGGCCGGGGAGGGCGACAAGCCGGAGGAGGACAGTGAGGAAGCGCACCCACAGGAGCAGGCAGGGCCACAAGAGGCTGAAGAGGGTGAGGAAGAGGAGGCTGAGCGGGACCTTGGAGCTGAGGGACAGCCTCCAGAACCACAGCCCAACGACCCTACTCCAGGTCTAGCCGAGGACCCCAAGGGAGATGGGGAGGCAGGTCGCTGGGAGCCCTCGCTCAGTCGTAAGACAGCCACATTCAAGTCTCGAGCCCCCAAGAAGAAGTACGTGGAAGAGCACGGTGCTGGAAGTGGTGGTGTCGGAGCCCCTGAAGATCATGAGCGGACCCCTGAGGACACCGGTGCCCTGGCTGTGCCTTCTCAGCCACCCACCTCTGCTCGGTCCTCCTCTACTGACACAGCCAGTGAGCACTCCGCCGACCTGGAGGATGAGCCAGCTGAGGCTTGTGGTCCAGGCCCCTGGCCCTCTGGTGGCACCCCCAGTGGTGTCTATGACCTGCGACAGCTAAGGTCTCAGCGGGTGCTGGCTCGTCGTGGTGACGGCCTCTTCCTGCCTGCTGTGGTGCGCCAGGTGCGCCGGAGCCAGGACCTGGGTGTGCAGTTCCCTGGGGACCGGGCCTTGACTTTCTATGAAGGGGTACCAGGCGGTGCCGTGGATGTAGTTTTGGATGCCACGCCACCTCCAGGTGCACTGATGGTGGGCACGGCTGTCTGTACCTGTGTGGAACCTGGTGTGACTGCCTACCGAGAGGGCATCGTGGTGGAGGTGGCTACTAAACCAGCTGCCTATAAGGTCCGCCTCAGCCCTGGCCCCGGCTCCCACCCAGGCCCGCTAGGCACTCTACCACAAGCTCAACAGCCCTTGCACCGTGAACCCGAGGAGGCTGTATGGGTCACCCGCTCTAGCCTGCGCCTGCTTCGGCCCCCTTGGGAACCTGAGGCCTTGCTGAGAAAACAGCCCCCAGGCCCAGAGGAAGAGCAGGCTGAGCCTGGGGCCACCTTACCTCCTCCCTCTTCTTCCTTGGAGCCCAAGCAGCCTGAGGATGCTGAGGTCTCCAACATTAGCTTTGGTAGCAACCTGGGGACTCACTGTGAGGAGGGTGAGAAGCACCCATCAGCTCTGGGTACCCCAGTCCTGCTCCCCCTGCCGCCCCCCCAGCTCCTGTCACCACCTCCGAAGTCCCCAGCCTTTGCTGGCCCTGGTCGCCCTGGTGAGCAGCCTTCGCCCTGCCAGGAAGGGAGCCAGGGTGGCAGCCGGAGCAGCAGTGTGGCCTCACTGGAGAAGGGACGAGCCCGCACGCCATTGACAGCCGCGCAGCAGAAATACAAGAAGGGTGATGTCGTCTGTACGCCCAACGGCATCCGCAAGAAGTTCAATGGGAAACAGTGGCGCCGGCTCTGCTCTCGGGACGGCTGCATGAAGGAGTCCCAGCGGCGGGGCTACTGCTCCCGTCACCTGTCCATGAGAACCAAAGAGATGGAGGGCCTGGCAGACAGTGGCCCAGGGGGGACCGGGCGGCCCGCCGGGGTGGCAGCCCGTGAAGGAAGCACTGAATTTGACTGGGGTGACGAGACTTCCAGGGACAGCGAGGCCAGCAGCGTGGCAGCCCGAGGGGACTCCCGCCCACGCCTGGTAGCGCCTGCTGACCTGTCACGCTTTGAGTTTGATGAGTGTGAGGCGGCCGTGATGTTGGTGTCCTTGGGCAGCTCCCGCTCGGGCACGCCTTCCTTCTCACCGGTCTCTACACAGTCGCCCTTCTCGCCTGCTCCATCACCCTCACCCTCACCACTCTTCGGCTTTCGGCCTGCCAACTTCAGCCCCATAAACGCCTCACCTGTCATCCAACGCACCGCTGTTCGCAGCCGCCACCTGAGTGCCAGCACCCCTAAGGCAGGGGTGCTGACACCACCAGACCTGGGCCCCCATCCACCGCCACCTGCCCCTCGTGAGCGCCATTCCTCCGGCATCCTACCCACCTTCCAGACCAACCTAACCTTTACTGTGCCCATTAGCCCGGGGCGGAGGAAGACAGAACTCCTGCCCCATCCAGGGACACTGGGGGCCTCTGCAGCGGGAGGTGGAGGAACTGCCCCAGACTTCCCCAAGAGTGACAGCTTAGACTCTGGAGTGGACTCCGTGTCCCACACGCCTACCCCCTCCACACCGGCTGGCTTCCGAGCTGTGTCACCCGCCGTGCCCTTCTCTCGCTCCCGTCAGCCTTCACCATTGCTGCTGTTGCCCCCACCTGCTGGACTCACCTCAGATCCAGGACCCTCTGTGCGAAGGGTGCCTGCCGTGCAGCGGGACTCACCCGTCATTGTCCGCAACCCCGATGTGCCCCTGCCCTCCAAATTCCCTGGAGAGGTGGGCACTGCCGGCGAGGCACGGGCTGGGGGACCTGGTAGGGGTTGCCGTGAGACCCCAGTGCCCCCTGGGGTGGCCAGCGGGAAACCTGGCCTGCCTCCACCTCTGCCTGCCCCCGTGCCCATCACTGTGCCTCCAGCCGCACCGACCGCTGTGGCCCAGCCGATGCCCACCTTGGGCCTGGCTTCTTCACCCTTCCAGCCCGTGGCCTTTCACCCATCACCTGCTGCTCTGTTGCCAGTTCTAGTGCCGAGCAGCTATCCCAGCCACCCTGCCCCCAAGAAGGAAGTCATCATGGGCAGGCCCGGAACAGGTAAGAGGGTAGGTGGCTGGGCTGCCATCTGTGCCAGGCTTTCGAGGGTGAGGAGCTGCTTGCCCTAGGAGGTCTGTCGGGGGCGGGGGGTGTTGGTCTTCTCCCCACACAGATGCAGTAGAGGGTCCCATGCCAGGCAAGGGACTCTTCAGACTTGGTGTGGCATTATCACAGGCTGCTTGCTGGGGATCGTCGTCAAAGCTCTACTGAGAACACACTCCCCCAAGTCAGGCCTCTGTGGGGCTAATGGAAGCCTAGTCAGGCTGACATCTCCTGGGCCTGCAGGAAGATAAGCTCCGCTCCCAGTTATCTCGCCACTCTTCTCACCCAGCCCACAGCACAACACTCGCCACACACCCCTGTGCTAACCCTTCTCAAATGGTTGCTCATGTTGTCTTTCCGTCACTGATAGGTGGGTGCCAGGAATGTGTTTGCTTGGGAGAAACTGAGGCCAGGTTAGTGGCTTCACAGTAAGGCAGTCTGGCTTTGGTGCTTAGTTTAAGGGGGGGGGGGGGAGAAAACGGTGGCTTTTTTTTTGTTTGTGTTTTTGTTGAGACAGGGTTTCTCTGTGTAGCCCTGGCTGTCCTAGACTCACTTTGTAGACCAGGCTGGCCTCGAACTCACAGTGATCCGCCTGCCTCTGCCTTCCGGAGTGCTGGGATTAAAGGCGTGCGCCACCATACCCGGCTAAGATGGTGGCTCTTAACAGGCTCCTTTCTAGTGTGGAAGGCCAGGATTGGGGGGTGGGCACTGGGTGATCTTCCAGCTATGAATCTAGCTGGGCTGTCCTCAGGGCAGCGTGTAGTAGACAGCTGCCTGTAAACAGCAGCGATCTTAAGATGGTTGGGGGATTGGTGGTCAAGGTTCTGGAAGCTGTGCAAGTCTTGAGAAGATGCCGACCCAGCCAGAAAAGTCAGGGAGGGCTTGGAGACAGGGCACGAGGCCCATGCACTGTAACTTGATGGGCATATAGACCAGAGCAAGGCCAGCCAGTCCGGCAGAGGGGAGAGAGTGCGCAAAGGCAGTTGGGTAGAAGCAGACCAGTAAAAGACTATAAAGATGTAAAACCAAGGGCCCTGGAAAGCAGGGGGCTGTTGGGAGGTGCAGCTGAATTGGTGGGCACGAGTCAGCCCTCAGAGAGCCATTCAGAAGAATTGGGAATGTTACCCTGAGGACAGTGGGGAGTCATGGAAGGTTTTGAGGAGGTGTGACCATAGCTGCACTATGGAGAGAGGAGGGTTCAAGCCCTGAGACTAGAGGAGACCATAAAGGAAGGAGTCCGGTTTGTTGATGTGGGTAGGAGTTGTTGTGCCTTGGGCCTGGGGAGGAGCCATGTTACAAAGGAGTCAGGCCTTGTCCTTAACAAAGCACCAGCGTAGGCCTGTCTTCCCGAGCCAGGGCACAGGGACATGGGCTGTGTATGTCCCTCATGCTCAGTTACTGAGCTGGTGAGCCCAGTGCTTCTCCCCAGCACTTTTTGCATTGGTTACTGTAGTTGACCCAATGATCACCATTTCAGAAGTAGGCACAGCAGGAATTTCCGTTTAGATCTATAAACTGCAGCTGAAGGATTCCAAGTACCTCTTCCTGACGCGCGCGTGCACACACACACACACACATGCGCGTGCACGCGCTCGCGTGCGCGAGATGTGCACGTGCACTCCACTACAGGGTAGGCAGCGTTGCCACTGCAGGTAATGTTGCAGCTTGCCAGGACAGGCCTAGGAGGGGCTCTGGTTATGTCCACATGAAGAAAACTGAGGCCTTGACCAAGGGGAGGTCCTAATGTCACCCAGCGGGCAAGGCCCAACTCCGCTTTACCCAGGGCTTGCTAGTGAGCACCGGCAGTACTGTGCTCGGCACGCTGTGGGTGAGCCTTGAGGAGTATTCACTCAGCGTCCTCCCAGCACCCCAGGAAGTCAGCATGATGAGTCCCACTAGGTCGGTGAGGAGCGTGCAGCTCACAGAGTCGTAAGCCACTTGCCTAAGGCCACCTGGGTAAGAAGAAAGAGAGCCAGGATTTGAACACAGACTATCTGGCTCCAGATAGCAGGCATTTGAGTACTATCAGTGAACCGATGGTTGGTGGTGATAATGATGGTTAAAATAGCCCCTTACTGAGCACATGCTATGTGCCTAGCCCCAGGCTTGGGGCCGTTTCATCAGATCCACCTGATGCTGTAAAACAGGGATTCCTAGCCCTGCTGTCCAGATGTAGAACTTAGGTTCAGGAAAAGGAGGCCCTTTGCTGGAGGCCACCTGGTTGTTAGAACTTGTCCAGTCCCTGTCCTGGCAGTTCTAAACAGTGACTCTCTGACTACACCCATCCTTCAGGTATCTGGGCTGCCCTCAGGGCTGTAGGCAGCCAAGCCTTTCATTCTCCACCCGGAGGCCTCCCCTAGCCTTTGGGAGGCTGGTGCCTGGGGGCCTACTGTCTCTAAAGTTCAAGTAGGGCTAACAGTGTCTTGTGGCAAAAAAGGGTCACAATCCTGGCCCCTTTTGCCCTTCCTTGTCAGGGCCTGACCCCTCTGTCAGGGCAGCAGGTGTGAGGGGGTGGGCCAGGACAGCCTGCCTGCTCCTGTTCCCCTCCGCCACCACCCCACCCCTGCCCTAGGCATTTGCTTCCTCTGGGGGACATGCTGGGGCAGGCTGCTGGCATTTTCTGCATTCTGTTCATGGCGTGGCCAGCCAGCTGCCATTGCCACCTCCCTTTGACTCTTCCCGCCTGTTCCCCAGGAAAGGAACCCCTCCCACCCCCCAATACCAACCTGTAGTCCCCGCCCAGGAGGCCAGATGTCTCAGTCCCCTTGCTGGCATGGTCGTCTTAGCTTGCACGCTTCCTGCATGGCTTTGCAGTGTTGACACTTACAGCCGCTCCTGGCCCTCTCTCCAGTTGTCCTCTGACTCAGGGCTTCTATCTCCCTTCCAATCACTGTAACTATCTCTCCCCCTGGGCTCTGGGTGTTTTTCTCTGTTCTTTCTCTGTCTTTGCATCATTTTCTCTGTATCGGCTGACCTCTCTCTCTCTCTCTCTCTCTCTCTCTCTCTCTCTCTCTCTCTGTCTCAGGACTGCTTGGGCTTTAGCCCAGCCCAATCTAAGGGGTCCTGTGTCTGCCTTGGCCGCCCCTGGTCCTCCCTTTCCTATTTTTTTTTTTTCACTTAACTTTATCCTTTTTGTTTATTTTTGTTATTGTTTTGAGAGGAGGTTGCATATAGCCCTTGCAAGTCTCTTTCAATTTGATTCTTCTTTGAGACAGGGTTTTTCTGTGTAGCCCAGGCTGTCCTGAACTCCCTCTTTAGACCAGGCTGGCCTCGAACTCAGAGACTTACTTGCCTCTGGGATTACAAGCATGTCCACTTTACATGGTACTGGGGAATGAACCCAGGGCCGTTTGAATACTTTTTGGTTTTAAGATCAGGTCTCTCTCTCTCTCTCTCTCTTTTTTTTAAGGCCAGACTGACCTTGATCTTTTGGTAGTCCTCCTGTTTGAGCCTTCCAAGTGCTGGGATTACAGATGTGTGCTGCCATGCTCAGCTCTCTCACATTAATTAGCTATTCCTGCCGCCTCTGTCCCGGCCTCCTACCCCTACTCTGTGCATGCCAGGTTCTCTTACTTTTTTATTCACATCTTTATTTTGAGGGGGGCACAAGCAAGAGAATGTGCATGTGTGTGTGCCAGGATGTGTCACAGTGAATTTGTGAAAGTCAGAGGACAACTTGTGGGAGTCAGTCAGCCCCTTTTGTCATGTAGGTTGTGGGAATCGAACTCAGGTCGTGAGGCTTGGCAGCAAGCTACTTTACCTAGTCCAGTTTCTTTAAGCGTTTCACACCAGTGGGCAGCTGCCAAACACTAAGCCTCCCTCACCTTCCCTCCTTCTTTTTTAAACTGTTAGTGTGTGAGGAAGGCAGAAGGTGGGTTTGTAGAGTCCGTTCTTTTCCTTGCACCTTGGTTTGAGGAATTTAATTCTGGTTGCTTGTAGAGAAAATGCCTTTACCTGCTGAGCCACCACAACCCATTTCTCCATACCTTTCTTAGGGTGTAAAGAGGTTGTCCAGGCCTGGGAGCTAGCTCCCCCTTGGCCCTTTCACAAATGAACAGTCCACCATTGCCCCTGAAGCCGCAGAGAGATGTTGGGATCTAGCTTGTACACCTGTTCCCCACAGGCAGGAAGGTGGGGGCTGTATGGGCCAAGCTAGGAGATCCGGCTAGAGGGGGAGGCAGGAAAGCCGGTCCCATGCCCACCCACCTACCTGCTAGAGGGCATGACCCCAAACACCCCCACCCCAGGCTTCCGAAAGGGGACACATTTGGTGTCAGCTCAGAAGACTAGGCATCTCACTGTGAGGTGAGCAGTGGGGACAAATGAGGCTTAGAGTGGGGCTGGAGGGGTCGGGTCGAGCCTGGGTCGGCCTGACTCCCTAATCCAGGGTCGCCCCATCAGAAGGTCCACTCTCTCTCCAACCCTGAACTGGTATCAATTCCACTAGAAGGCAGTTCTGTCCTTATCTTTCTGCCAGGTGCAGGGCTGAGTAGGCCCTGGGCGCAAGTGAGTGGAAAAGGCAGACACAGGATGAGCCAAGAGAGTTACTGTATCTGAGGAAGTCAGAGGTCAGGGGCAACTCTGGTTGGTGTGCACTTGAGAGGAAAGGCCAGGTTAGCGTTTTCATTAGAGGCGGCATATGAGCTGAAATATGAAGAATTAAACCGAGTTCAGGGGCGTGAATGAAAGCGTGAAAGTGCATGAACTCTGGGTACCTAGCCAGGTCAGGCGTGAGAAAACCCTAGAAATGGTTTAGAGCAGGGGAGGCGAAGGTTGGTTCTAGAGTCACGTCTCAGTAGATTATGTGAGACAGGGAGAATCACTGGGGAAGAGCGTTGCTTGTGGGAAATGGTCAGAGAAGGAAGGAACTTCCCAGAGCCTGTGGGAGTCTTGGTAAAGAGACACCACCCCCCTCCTCTAGCTCCGGACACTTAGAGGGGTCAGGCTGCCTCCTTGTGGCAGCGGGCGGTGGAGCCGTAGACGCACGCATGCGCAGCCAGCGGGAGGAGTGCGTCCGGGAGACCCTGGCGCCCGGGCATTAATGGCTCCATTAGTGGCCGGGAGGGAGGCGCATTAGCGGCGGCGGCGGCGTCTGGCTTCCATTACCACCGGCGGCAGCGGCTGCACCGCAGGCGGCTGGACCCTGGCCCGGCGCGCCGCCTCCTCTGCCCGCACTTCGTCCCTGGTTTCCCGCTCTGCACGGGGGGCGCGGGTAGGAAACCCCGGTCTCTCTGTTTCAGCTGAAAAACTGGAGTCGGGCAGGCTTGGGTTCAGATGTCGGCTGTGGCACCTCCTGAATGCCAGATGCCCCCCTCCTCCCCAGCCCAAGCCTGTTGCTTGTGAAAAAAGACAGGAAAACGATGCACCTGGGGCTTTGTGGATACAGACAGACCGCGCCCAATCCCGTCCGCACCTATGGGTGCGGGTTCCCGCGCACCCTTGGGGGTAGAGTACCACCTCCACAACCAAGGCGACTGGTCTCGGTCCTTTCTATTGGTTACTGTCGCACCTTCCGACTGCGTATTGGCAGAGGCTTCCCCCTCCTCCCGCCCCTCTGTGCAGTTAACCCCTGCGTGGCCAGTTCCTCCGGCTGCCCCCCCCCCCCCCTCCCAGACAGACTGGGTGCCAGCTGGCCCGCGCCCCGTCGCGGCCCGCGTGGGTGTCAGGCCGGCCGGGCACCCGCCCGCCTTCCAAGCACAAAGCGGCTTTGTAGGGCCTGCCGGGGACTGGCTGGAGGCCAGGCGGCTAGTGGAAAATCTCGTGAGCGCTGAGAGGAGGGGAACGCAGGGCGGCGCCCCCTCCTCCGCCGGGCGGTGGCGCCTTCTGTTGGAGCGGACTAGCCCTCCCAACTCCGGATCCTGCACACAGCCACTCCCCGCACCTTTCCACCCCCAAGCCCCCATCTCGCTCTCCACCTGCATCCCGCTCTTCTCCCAATCCCTGGGGATCCTCCCCCCCCCCCCCCCCCCCGGCAGCACACACTTCTTTTCTCCCTGCCTACCCTAGCCTGCCTCACACTGACTCACCCTGGCGCTATTTTTAGTCCCCCATCCCTGTGGAGCCTTGCCAGCCCAATCCTAGGCTCGTTCCCCAGGCAACCCTGGCCGTCGCCGACGCCTCCCGGGATGGGTGGGTGGGTAGGTGGGTGTGTGTGTTGAGAGCGGGTGAGGGGAGCTGGGGACACCGGGGTGGTGAGCCGAGCCCGGACCGGGGTGGGGAGCAGCCAAGGGCGGCTGGTGAGGGCGCGGTGCCTGGCGGGCTCAATAATTGGGGCCATGAGTGCGTTCGGAGTGAGTCGGCCTGTCCCTCCGTCTGTCAGCATCCCTGGCAGCTTGCCCCAGGCTTTGGGACAGGCCCTGGCCTGCACCACCCCAGGTGGCTGTTGATGTGTCTGGGCTCTCTGTCCCCAGGCCAGGATGGTGTGTTTTGTTGGGAGCTCCTTAGTTTTGGGCTAAAGCTTTTGTGGAGTTGATGAGGGGTGGTGCAGAGGGTGACTCTCATCATAGCCCTGCCCAGTACCTGCCTTGAGTGAAAGATAGCTGTGTACCCTCCTCTCACATAGGGCTGGGGCCCTGGTTTAGGGAAACCCTTAGCCCTTTCCAACTTGGGAGGCCCCAGTTAGGGTTGAGTATGGCTGTAGTGGGGGGGGGGAGTGTTAGAGGGATAGGACCTGCTCTTTCCCTTTCAAACTCATAATCCACCTCCCCCCCCAACCCAGGGTTCTTCCACCCTGAACAATAGAAGCTAAGTATAGGGCTGGCCCAGTGCCCAGGGCAGGGGGGCCCTTCCCGCCCGGATTCCAGCCCCTCCCTGCCAGGCAGGGCCCCCACTCGGTTGTGCCCTGCCCCGAAAAGGGCCTCTTCCTATGCTTTCTCCATGGGTTCTGTGTGTTCCACCAGATGTGCACTCTTCCCAGATGTGAGGCCCTCTTTTCCTGCTGTTCTGTGCTTGGCTTTTTCTCCCCCAACAGAAGGGGGGGGGGGGCGCGGAAGACAACCTTCACTGAGCTCTGTCCCAGGGCTACACTGCAGCAGGGAAGGAGTTAACTTGCCAGTAGGTGACTCACTCAGACTCAGGGTTGGAAAGAGGAGGGGGCAGCAGTGGGGAGGTAGTGGGCCACATTGATTTCAGCCTCACATTGCAGTCCCTGGGGCAGTGAGGTAATGGAGGGTCTGAGTCTTGGGCTGCATAAAGAGGAGGGGGGCAGTCACCTGATAGTCCCTCTGGTAGCCCCCTCTGGGCTGTCAGCCAAGTGTCTGGCCCTCTGAAGGTCAGAGGGTTACAGACCTTCTTGTCCCCTTGGGATCAGGTTACTCAGTTTTTTTGCCCTCTCTTGCCTTCAGCTCAGTCAGTGAATGGGGCAAACTGAAAAGGAGGGTTCCCCACTCTTGTTGAAGACCTATTCTTTATAGAAACCCAGCCTTGGCCCACCTGAGCCTGTGTCACTATACCTGTCCAGTTGTGAACTCAGGCCTCTGCTTCTGACTCTCTCCCGTGGTGGCTGCTTACCTCTCTGTACTTTACTTTTTTTTTTTTTTTTTTTTTTTGGTTTTTTGAGACAGGGTTTCTCTGTGTAGCCTTGGCTGTCCTGGACTCGCTTTGTAGACCAGGCTGGCCTCGAACTCACAGCGATCCACCTGCCTCTGCCTCCGAGTGCTGAGATTAAAGGCGTGCGCCACCACGCCTGGCACGTCTCTCTACTTTATTGTAATCATTTGGCCTTGTTCCTGGAACTCACTGCTTGTGTCCATCTTGAGCAATGACAAAAGCGGTAGAATTGGAGTCTTGAGTTGTTAAAGCCACTTTGTCACCCGATTTCATCACAATTATGTGTGATTGTGCATAATTTATTCAGTCTCTTTAATCTTCATTTTCTCACTTGAACACTGGGCATAGGGCTGATCTCCCTCCCTAGGTGGCTGTGAGGTTTCAGTGAACAAAGTAACACATGGAAGCTTCCAGCACATGGCTGCTCCAGTGTTTACTTCCTTCTTTTTTTTTTCTCCTGGTCCTTTTTCTTGGGGGGGGGGCATGATGGGAATAGAGGGTGGGCAGTGGTGTGACCCCATGTCTTGCACTGCTGAGTAGTAGGTCCAGACTGGCTGGTAGCTTTCTAGTGAAATGATGGTGGAAGGCCTAGGGCTCTGGATACCTGATTGCCTGGTTATTTGAAGGAGGTGGTGCCCTGGAGCATGGTGGGTGTGATGGTATCTATGAGTTGGTGTGTCCTGGTGTGTGGGTACTGAATGGGTGCTTAGGAAGGCTGTGTGAAAGTGAGTGTGGGCACAGTGGACAAACAATGTCTGCTGAGGTTGGCCTGCCTCATGTGAGCTGGTGGAAACTTGAGGAACGTTACTAAGGCATGCACATATGGGTGAGGAATGTGAAACGACGGTGGGTAGGGAGTTAGGGATAATGTACTTTTGAGGCAGTGCATCTGTGCCAGCAGGTGTGTGGAGTATGACTTCGTGTGTGACAGTCTGGGTGTAAGACAGAGGGCGTGCGGTGCCCGTAGCGGTGTGTAAGCGATAAT
Organism: Acomys russatus; assembly: GCF_903995435.1. NCBI lineage: Eukaryota > Metazoa > Chordata > Mammalia > Rodentia > Muridae > Acomys > Acomys russatus. The sequence continues at coordinate 15,915,468 of NC_067155.1, forward strand.
GGGTGTGGCATGGCACTAGAGCTATGAGGAGTCTGCGCGCGCCTGTCGTCTGTGTACATGAGTTAGGGCTCAGGGATGATTTGCCCAACCCTTCACCGTTGGTCCTCCCAACGAGAGCCGGCGCGCCAGGTCGGCCACGCCGCGAGTGAGCGTGTTCCTCACGCGCGCAGGACACCGCACGACACTCAACTTCGGGCCTCTGCAGCGCGGCACTCTGAACCGCCCCCCTGGCTTGCTGCCTTTGCTGCAGTGCGCCCTCCCTGCCACCCTGCTGCGGGGCCCGCCCCCGGCCGGCTCGGAGCCAACCGTAGCCCGCCCCGCCCCGCCCTTATTTGCATATGACTGACGTTCCCCCGGGGCGGCCAATGGGGGCGGGCGCGGCGGGGCCTGACCCGCGCGCGGCGGCGGCAGCCAATAGGCTTAAGCGCGGGGGGCCGGGCTTGCGCGGAAGGCCGCGGGGGAAGCGGGGAAGGGGCGGGGGGAGCGCGGCGGGGGGAGGGGAGCGCGTAGTAGTGGCGGGGCGGGGAGGCGGCGGTGGTTCGGCGCGGGGCTCGCTTGAAGCGCACGGACGCAAGCACGCTAGTCGGTCTATCCGCCGGGGACCCGAGGTCGACCCGGTGCCCAGCCGCCGGCCCAGGGCCCGGAAAGGCGGGGCGGCGGTGCTGATTGCCGGGCGCGCGGGGCCAGAGCCGTTACCCGCCGGAGCTTCGAGGGAGGGAGGGAGGGAAGGAGGGAGCGAGCCAGCCAGCGGAGAAGGAGGGGGCCGCCCCCGCGCACGCGCGCCGCGCCCCGCCCCGCCTGCCCCGCCTGCCGGACTCTGCGAGGGAGGAGGGAAAGGGAGGGGGCGGTGCCGATGGCCCCCGAGCCGCGCGCCCCGTGACGGCCCCCGCGCGCGCCGGGGGGCGGGGCGGGGACGGCTCCCGCTGACCTCCCCCGCCCCCTGGGCGGCGGGAGGCAGGCGGCGCTTTGCGCAAGCGCGCCCGGCGGAGACCCCCGCGTGGGGCGGCCGGAGGGGGCTGCTGGTGGGGGGGGTGGGCATGCGGCGACGGCCTCCCGTTCCCCCCGGGCCGGAGCGGCGACGGCCAAGGAGCAAGCTACCGGCAGAGTGGTGTCGGCCGCTGAGGAGGTGCGATCCTCTGTCGGGCCCCCGGTGCACCGGACCATGTACTCGGCCCACAGGCCCCTGATACCCGCGTCTGGCGCGGCCTCTCGTGGCCTCGGCATGTTCGGTCAGTAGCGTCCGGTGCTGGGATTGCAGGGGTCAAAGTGTCGGGGTGCTAAGTGCGGAGTATGAGTGATGGGGTGTAGCACCTGCACGGTAGAGGAAGAGTAAAGGGATGGCAGAGAAAGTTTACGTAGTGTAGCGGGGCCGAGTGGTTAGGGGTGGCAGGTGTGAGCGTAGCTGAGCGGTGGGAGTGCGGAGTGGGGCGTACGTGGAGACAGGTGTGGTGCTTAAGTGACGGGGTGGAACAGATGGCTTGTGATTGGTGGTTAGGGCTACAAAGTAACGAGCTCTGGAGTCCGGGTTAGAATAGTAGACAGAGTGAGACCTTGCCAGTCGGAGGGTGTGGAAGGGGAGGACAAGGAGGGGGCTTACGTGAGCGGTCCACCGTTGCTCAGAACAGACTAGGGGCAGCAGGATTTATGGTGTGATTTGTTGGGAGGGACACCTGGAGGGTAATAGACTTGGATGAGGGTAGGTCCAAAGGACAGCCCCCATTGTCTGCCTGGCCTCTCCACCCCTTCCCCATTTCCAAGAAAACTAGGAGGTCTTGATGAGAAAGATCTTTGTGGGCTGTCTTGGGGTTGGAGTCTCCAGCTGACTTGGTGGGGGGGTGCGTAGGGGTAGGGGCCCCGGTTGTTAGGAATCTTGAGTGCCATCCAGTTTTGTTTCCCTGCCTCTCTCTCCTTTGTCAGTCCCTCAGAAGCAGGTCTTGAGGCCAGTTCTTCATAAGACTGCTCCCCCAGACTAGAGTTCTGAAGGTATTGGGGCGAGGTCACCTCAGGTCAGGTTGCTCTGGAGCAGGGCAGGCAGGGAATGATGGATATCAGAGATAGGGCGGCTCCCTCCTTCCCTCTTCCCCCTGAGCAGGGGCCCCTCTCTGCTGGTTCCACTTCCCCAGGAGCAGCCTGTGGCCTGGCAGTGTGGCGAAGCTCACTGATAGCCTGGGTTTGTTCCTTAGTTCCAGCAGGCACGGTCCCAGCTCAGGCGTTACCCACTTCAACCAGCTTGCAGGTGGAACTGGCCTGAATGTTGGACCTTCCAAAATGCCACTGGTGAAGGAATTATCTTCTTCCATCACCTCAGGGAAAACACCTGGCACTAAAGCTTTCCCTGGACAGGCTTACAATAATTCTCTCCTCTGTCCCATTGTCCCTGCCTTTTCTTCTGAGGAGTTCACCACACCCTCCCATCTTTCTGGGCAAGGAGACTGGACACAGGGCATGAGATAAGCCCAGGGGCTTACAGGGAGGAGGGCTTCTTAGTGGGTGTTGGAGTCTGTTTAGAAGACAAAAGACTAGAGCCACCTGGACCCCACCCAGGAAGGGGCAGCTCTGGAGCCTGGATGGGGGGTGGGCAAAGGGGTTGTTACTCACTGTGGGGCTGTTTGAGATGCCAGGCCCTGGCACTGAGGAGAGGCAGGGAGGGGAAATAGGGCCATTGACCTCGGTAATGGAAAAGGGGGAGTGTGAGGCCAAGGTGAGGGGCTACAGCAGGGGGCAGCGTAGTTGCTGAGAATGTGATGACATGGTTGGTGGGCGGAGTGTCCACCCTCGGAAAGGTCTTAAGACATCAGAATGGGGAATGACAGCTGAGAGTGACCTGGTTTGTGGGAAGAGCCAGTCCCTCTGGCATGGTCCCTGGTGACAGGGCTGGTGGAGGTTGGGAGGGAGGAGTGGGACGTGAGTGCTGGTTCTCTTTCTGCTTCTATTTGCTTTTTTCTTTATAATTCTAGAGACCTTTTAGGGGTTTTTGTTGTTGTTTCCTTTTCCTTAGTGATGCATCTCTGACTGCCTGGAGAGGCCCAGGGGTTGTGTAGGTATAAAGACTGGGTGGAGCTGCTTCCCACAGGTTGGGGAGGAGCTTGAGTGTGTAGGTCAGGGCCAAGCTTGCTAGTCCCCGGCTCACAAGGCTCCTCCCCACAGTGTGGACAAATGTGGAACCCCGTTCTGTGGCTGTGTTCCCCTGGCACTCCTTAGTGCCCTTCCTGGCACCCAGCCAGCCAGACCCCTCTGTGCAGCCCAGTGAGGCCCAGCAACCTGCCAGCCACCCTGTGGCCTCCACCCAGAGCAAAGGTAAGGGGTAGGGACTGGGAGTGCTTGGGATGGGGGTCCAGGTCACCCAGGAGCCCTCTGGCTGGAATGCTTGGGATGGGGGTCCAGGTCACCCAGGAGCCCTCTGACTGGCTGCTCTGCTCCTAGAACCTGCTGAATCAGCTGCTGTTGCTCATGAACAGCCATCAGGAGGGACAGGGGGTGCTGACCCTGGGCGGCCCCCCGGAGCTACATGCCCTGAGAGCCCAGGGCCTGGACCTCCACTCACATTGGGTGGTGTGGAGCCTGGTAAAAGTCTGCCTCCCACCACGGAGGAGGAGGCTCCTGGCCCTCCTGGAGAGCCCCGGTTGGACAGCGAGACAGAGAGTGACCATGATGACGCGTGAGTCCTCCAGGGCCTGGCATAGGTTGGGGAGCTGGGGGACGCAGAATCAGACACATGCTCTTCACTGTCCCTGGTGTTCCCACAGCTTCCTCTCCATCATGTCTCCTGAGATCCAGCTGCCTCTGCCACCTGGAAAGCGCCGCACCCAGTCCCTGAGTGCCCTGCCCAAGGAACGAGATTCCTCTTCTGAGAAGGACGGACGAAGTCCTAACAAGGTGCTCCCTTTACCCCCAGCTCTTGCTGTGCTGTGGCCACCCCAGCCTGTGTCCAGTCCTAACTGTCCTGCTTAACTGCAGCGGGAGAAGGACCACATCCGCCGGCCCATGAACGCTTTCATGATCTTCAGCAAGCGGCACCGGGCCCTGGTCCACCAGCGGCACCCCAACCAGGACAACCGAACTGTCAGCAAGATCTTGGGAGAGTGGTGGTATGCCCTGGGGCCCAAGGAGAAGCAGAAATACCACGATCTGGCCTTCCAGGTAATTCTTGCTGTCCTCGGTTCTTCCCGTGTTCTCGGGCGGGCGGTGAGTGAAGGGCCGCCCTGCCCTCTCCTGCCAGGTGAAGGAGGCCCACTTCAAGGCCCACCCAGACTGGAAGTGGTGCAACAAGGACCGGAAGAAGTCCAGCTCAGAGGCCAAGCCCGCGAGCCTGGGCCTGGCCGGAGCGCACAAGGAGACGCGGGAGCGAAGCATGTCGGAGACGGGAACTGCTGCTGCCCCTGGGGGTTAGTCAGCTCCTTGGCTCTCCCCCTGCCACCTCCCCCTGAGGGCTGCCAGCCTTCCCCTTGCTTGCTCAACCCCTGCCTGAGCAACTTCTCTTCTTTGCTGCTTTTGAGGACTCATCCACAAAGGAACTGGCATTTGGCTTATGTGACTGAGCCAGGGAGATGCAGATAAGAGACCCACACACAAGTCATTGCCCACTGCCATTTATTGGGCATTTACTACATGCTCAAAACTCAGATCCCTTTTCCAGATGAGGAGATAGAAGATAGTCTCAGAGAGGCCAAGTTCCTTGGTTAAAGTAATGGGATTTTAAACCCTAGCTTTGTTGGCTCCCCAGGACCACAGCTGGAAGCACTGCCACTCGTTATGCCCTGCATTGGCTGCCTCCAGCAATTCTGGGCTACTTTGAGGTTCTGATGCTGTGGATATGGCCTTCTCCGGGAGTGGGGTTATTACTGCTCCTCTCACGTAGGAACACTCAGTTTCAGCAGGCCAGTGTTAACTAACCAGCTGTACCTCTTGCACCAGTGTCCAGGCTTGTGTACTCAGAATGTCTGCTTCTGGGAATGGGCTGGCTCGCTGCAGGCCACAGGACAGAAACTCTCGGGAGGACATGTTGGGCTGGAGACTGGTGTCTTACCTCTACCAAGTGACCCAGGACCTCCAACCTGTTCTGCCCAGGACCTAGAAACACTTGTGGAAATTTGTGCCCGTTCAGGTGCTGGTTGGAGGCGTCCTGACTGTTAACAGCTTGGGTACCTTCCTCTTTTCAGTGTCTTCTGAGCTCCTGTCCGTTGCAGCCCAGACACTCCTGAGCTCGGACACCAAGGCTCCAGGGAGTGGCCCCTGTGGAGCAGACCGGCTACACACGGTTGGGGGCCCTGGTTCAGCCAGACCCAGAGCCTTCTCCCACAGTGGGGTGCACAGTCTTGATGGTGGGGAAGTAGACAGCCAGGCACTGCAAGAGCTGACCCAGGTTTGAGGCACAGGTCACCAGGGAGGTGGGGGTAGGGAGGGCTGCGTGAGGCAGCCGACCCACCTAAACCCCCCCTGCCACCTGTCCCACAGATGGTTTCTGGCCCCACATCATACTCCGGCCCAAAGCCTTCCTCCCAGTATGGCGCTCCAGGATCTTTTGCAGCTCCTGGTGAAGGAGGTACCTTGGCTACTAGTGGGCGGCCCCCACTGTTGCCCTCCCGAGCCTCTCGTTCCCAGCGTGCAGCCAGTGAGGACATGACCAGTGATGAAGAACGCATGGTCATCTGCGAGGAGGAAGGGGATGATGATGTCATCGGTGAGTAAGGCAGGCTCACAGTCCTGGGAGAGCCCGTAGGCAAAAGCTCAGAGGGTGGCCAGAGTCCAGGGCCCTGGGCTCCTTCAGTTTGTTTCTTCCATGTTTGCCTGTGACTGTATACTGTCAATTATACTTTAGCCAAGGAAGCTCCCAGCCATGCAGGAAACCCAAGGATATGGGTGTCATTAGCAGCAGAGCATGAGGTGTTCTTCCCTGTGAACGTTACAGGTCCTTCACTGGTCAGGTGTCCATAGCCCTGGGCCCAGGACTAGCCTCCAGGGCCCCCTCTGTCCTCCCTGCTGCCACCAAGCTCACCATCCATTCACTTGTCTGCTTGGCCCAGAGCTGAGGCCAGAGCTCAGATGCTATTCTAGGCTATCTCCTCCTGGGTAGCTCTGTCCTCGGGCCCTTCCCCACACTGTTCCCTCTGCTCCCTCAGCTGATGACAGCTTTGGCACCACTGACATTGATCTTAAGTGCAAGGAACGGGTGACTGACAGTGAGAGTGGAGACAGCTCTGGGGAGGACCCAGAGGGCAACAAGGTGAGGTTTGTCATGGTGCTGCCCTGTCACTCTTAGAAGACAACGCTGCTGGACCGTTGGCTCGGGGAGAATTGGGTCTGGAGAAAGCCAGCTCCTTGGCTCATGGGCAGTTGGGTCCCATCCAGGATGAGTTGGCCTTCAGCTGGCAGGTGCTTTTGGCAGGTCCAGGGGTTCCTGGGATAGGGATGCAGCTGTCTGCACTCCTTGACTTGGGTTTCTCTTTCCTTAACCCAGGGCTTTGGCCGTAAGGTGTTCTCACCTGTCATCCGGTCCTCCTTTACCCATTGCCGTCCAACCCTGGATCCTGAGCCTCCAGGGCCTCCGGATCCACCTGCAGCCTTCAGCAAAGGCTATGGTCCCACCCCATCCTCCTCCTCTGCACCCGCTTCCACCTCCGTCTCAGTCTCCACCTCCTTTTCACTGGGCTCTGGAACCTTTAAGACCCAGGAGTCTGGTCAGGGCAGCACAGCGGTCCCACTACGGCCCCCACCTCCTGGAGCTGGGGGCCCAACAACACCTTCCAAGGCCGCTCGGTTTCTTCCTACGGATCCTGCCACCTTCAGGCGCAAGAGACCTGAAAGTGTTGGTAGCCTGGAGGGACCAGGCCCCTCAGTCATTGCAGCACCTCCCGGTGCAGGAGGAAACATTCTGCAGACACTGGTCCTGCCTCCAAGCAAGGAGGAACGGGAGGGCAGAGTGCCCTCAGCCCCAGCCCCTTCACTGGCCTATGGGGCTCCAGCAGCCCCTCTGTCCCGCCCTGCTGCCACCATGGTCACCAACGTGGTGCGGCCTGTGAGCAGCACTCCTGTGCCCATTGCCTCTAAGCCCTTTCCCACCTCTGGCCGGGCTGAGGCATCTTCAAATGACTCAGGAGGTGCCAGGACTGAAATGGGCAGTGGGTCTCGGGTGCCTGGGGGCTCCCCGTTGGGTGTCAGTTTAGTGTATTCAGATAAGAAGTCAGCGGCAGCCGCCTCACCAGCTCCGCACTTGGTAGCTGGACCCCTGTTGGGCACTGTGGGGAAGGCACCTGCTACTGTCACCAACTTGCTGGTGGGCACCCCAGGATATGGGGCTCCTGCATCCCCTGCTGTTCAGTTTATTGCCCAGGGAGCCCCAGGAAGTGCGGCCCCTGCAGGCTCAGGAGCAAGTGCTGGGAGTGGCCCCAATGGGCCAGTACCCCTGGGCATTCTGCAGTCAGGTGCCCTAGGTAAGGCTGGGGGAATTACCCAGGTGCAGTACATCCTGCCCACACTGCCCCAGCAGCTGCAAGTGGCACCTTCCCCAGCACAAGCCCCTGGGACCAAGGCAGCAACTCCCAGTGGCCCTGCACCCACCACCAGCATCCGTTTCACCCTCCCTCCGGGTACCTCGACCAACGGCAAGGTCCTGGCTGCCACTGCGCCCACTGCTGGCATCCCTATCCTGCAGTCCGTACCCTCAGCCCCACCCCCTAAAGGTGAGGCCTGAGCTGGGCTTTGTCGGGATTTGGGTCACAAGCCTGTTGGCCGCCTTGTAACCTTGTCTTTTGTTGCCTCTTCCAGCCCAGTCACTTTCTCCTGTCCAGGCCACACCTTCAGGTGGCTCAGCCCAGCTGCTGCCTGGGAAGGTGCTAGTCCCCTTGGCTGCCCCTAGCATGTCAGTTCGAGGTGGAGGGGCTGGCCAGCCACTGCCCCTGGTTAGCTCGCCTTTCTCAGTACCTGTCCAAAATGGTGCCCAGCAACCTAGCAAGGTAAGGCCCTCTGGTAGTGGCCTCACCTGTCCTCACTGTTGGGTGTCACCCTTGTATTCCACACGTGTCACTGTCTGCCTGTCCTGTTTTTGTTATTCCATTGTTTCTCTGGGACTTGGTTGTGATTTTTTTTCATTTGTAATTTACCTGAAGCTTCGGGAGCAACGTAAGAGTTTAAGAGAAAAACAGCAGGGCAAGAAAGGTGTACATCCTGTCAGTTGCTGGGAAGGAGCGGGGTGAGGAAGAGAGACAGCCATGCCTTCTTGAGTGAGGGTTAGCAACGGAAGTCTGTAAGCTGCTGTAGAAAAGTACACCCATTTCTAGCACTCAGGAACGGGCAAGTGGACATCCATGTGAGTTTAAGGCTTTCTATATAATGAGTTCCAGGTCCACAATAGAAGACCCTGTCTCAAAAAAGAGGTGTTGGGATGAGGGGGAACCTGGAGAGCACTTGCTGGTCTTGGATTCCCAGCACTACCACCTGGAGGTGTACAGCACCTGTAACTCCGGTTCCATGGGATCAGATGCCCTCTTCTGGCCTCTGCAGGCACTGCATGCACACAGTGCAGGCAAAATATTCTTTTTATTTTTTTTATTTTTATTTTTTGGTTTTTCGAGACAGGGTTTCTCTGTGTAGCCTTGGCCATCCTGGACTCACTTTGTAGACCAGGCTGGCCTCAAACTCACAGCGATCCGCCTGCCTCTGCCTCCCGAGTGCTGGGATTAAAGGCGTGTGCCACCACGCCCGGCTCTGTTGTGAGCTGCCATGTGGGTGCTGGGAATTGAACCCGGGTCCTCTGGAAGAGCAGTCAGTGCTCTTAATCACTGAGCCATCTCTCCAGCCCCCATTAAAAAAAATTTTATTTTAAGTGTTTAAAACGAAGCTGGGTGTAGTGGCCCATGCCTTTAATCCCAGCACTTGGGAGGCGGAGGCTGGCGGATCACTGTGAGTTCGAGGCCAGCCTGGTCTACAAAGTGAATCCAGGACAGCTAAGATAACATAGAGAAACCCTGTCTCAACCCTCCCCCCCAAAAGTGTTTAAAACTAAAAGGAAAAAAATGTTGGGGATGTTCATAGAAAGCACAGTGTCTCAGGGCAGACGTGCTTAGGAGCTGGGTTAGTGTCCTGAGTGAGAGGTCAGAAGGAAACATGAGGAGCAGCCAGGGGCAGCAGGGGCTGAGAGCCTTTCCCCAGTGCTCTTGTGCAGCCCACTGTGCCAGTGCTCAGTACCTGTACCTCTTCACTATCAGATCCCCCTCCTCCCTGTGCAGTGCTCAGTACCTGTACCTCTTCACTATCAGATCCCCCTCCTCCCTGTGCAGTGCTCAGTACCTGTACCTCTTCACTATCAGATCCCCCTCCTCCCTGTGCCAGTGCTCAGTACCTGTACCTCTTCGCTATCAGATCCCCCTCCTCCCTGTGCAGTGCTCAGTTCCTGTACCTCTTCACTGTCAGATCCCCCTCCTCCCTGTGCCAGTGCTCAGTACCTGTACCTCTTTGCTATCAGATCCCCCTCCTCCCTGTGCAGTGCTCAGTACCTGTTCCTCTTCACTATCAGATCCCCCTCCTCCTCCCCTTGCTGAGCTCTCCACACTGCCTTGATCGCAGGCTCTGAGGGCTCTGCTTCTGCCTAGCCTGCACTCTAGGCCTCAGTCCTCCCTGCCGTCTGGGTCATAGCTTACCCTTGCGTGTGGGTACTTACACCCACAGATTATCCAGCTGACTCCTGTGCCTGTGAGCACACCTAGTGGCCTGGTGCCACCCCTGAGCCCAGCCACAATGCCGGGACCCACATCACAGCCTCAGAAGGTCCTGTTGCCCTCTTCCACAAGGTGAGTCTAGCTAAGCCCTTTCCCTCACTCCAGGCCAGAGCAGGGGTGGGGTGGGGCCAGGCCAGCTCGCCTCACTTCACTCCTCTCTCTCCTGTGGCAGAATCACCTATGTGCAGTCAGCAGGTGGGCACACCCTTCCTCTGGGCACCAGCCCTGCATGTAGCCAGGCTGGAACTGTGACCTCATATGGGCCCACCAGCTCTGTAGCTCTGGGCTTCACCCCATTGGGGCCCAGTGGTCCTGCCTTTGTACAGCCGCTGCTCTCAGGTGAGGGCTGGTCTGGGGACTTGGGGTGGGGTTGAGACAGCTCCAGACCCTAACTTGGCCCCCTACCCCTTCTCTGTCTTCCTTCTAGCAGGCCAAGCTCCGTTGCTGGCTCCTGGCCAGGTGGGCGTGTCACCTGTGCCTAGCCCCCAGCTGCCTCCTGCCTGTACAGCCCCTGGAGGTCCTGTCATAACGGCATTTTACCCTGGCAGCCCTGCACCCACCTCAGCACCCCTAGGCCCACCTTCCCAAGTCCCGCCAAGCCTGGTCTATACTGTGGCCACCAGCACCACCCCACCTGCTGCTACCATTCTGCCCAAGGGCCCACCAGCTTCTGCCACTGCCACCCCAGCCCCAACTAGTCCTTTCCCTAGTGCTACAGGTAGGTATTGAGGCAACTCAGGGGCAGGGCTTATGCAAGTTGGGGAAGCCAGGGAATGGGCTTAAGGAGGCCTGGCTCAGTAGCTGCTCTTTTCCTTCCCAGCAGGCTCCATGACCTACAGCTTAGTGGCTCCCAAGGCCCAGCGGCCCAGCCCAAAGGCCCCCCAGAAAGTAAAGGCAGCCATTGCAAGCATTCCTGTGGGGTCTTTTGAGTCGGGTAGCACTGGGCGGCCTGGACCTACATCCCGACAGTCTCTGGACTCTGGAGCATCCCGAGAGCCAGCTGCTTCAGAATCAGAGCTTGAGGGGCAGCCCACCCCCCCAGCCCTGCCTCCTCCTCCAGAGAACTGGCCTCCCACTGCCCGGAGCAGCCCCCCACCTCCCCTGCCTGCTGAAGATCGACCTGGCACCAAAGGCCCTGAGACTGTGAGTATCTAGCTGGCTGTGGGGCTCCCCTAGTTCTAGTCTCTCTTCTTGCCACTTTAACTGTTTGTTTTCCCTCTGAGTCTGCATGTGTCTCCTGCTCTACCCATCCTATTTTATTTGGGGTCTGTATTCTGGGTCTACTGGCCTGCAGAGACCAAGGGTTTGTCTCATCTTTCGTCTCTCATCTTGTTTCTGGCTATTGGCTCATGATCTCCTCTCCCCACTTCTTTTTGAGTCTGGGTTTCAGTAGCTGAGGCTGGCCTTGGTACTCAACAGCTGTATGGGATTGTAGGCTTGAACTCCATGACTCTTTTTTTTAAGCCCCAGTACACCTCAGTTCTTTCCTGTCTGTACCCTAGGCCAGCAAATTCCCCAGCTCATCTTCGGACTGGCGAGTTCCTGGGTTGGGCCTAGAGAGTCGTGGGGAGCCTCCCGCTCCTCCCAGCCCAGCTCCAGCTCCAGCCACAGGCCCTGGTGGAAGCAGCAGTGGCAACAGCGAGGGCAGTAGTGGGAGGGCAGCTGGGGACACACCTGAGCGCAAGGAAGTGACTAGTTCTGGCAAGAAGATGAAGGTGCGGCCCCCGCCCCTGAAGAAGACCTTTGACTCTGTGGACAAGTGAGCAGGGGCTGGGATCTTGGCATAGCACCTAGTGGTAATGGGAGAAGGGGCAACTGCAGGCAGAGACAAAAGAGGTGACCCTGCTGGCCCCCCAGCAGGGTCCTGTCAGAAGTGGACTTTGAAGAGCGGTTTGCTGAGCTCCCCGAGTTCCGACCAGAGGAGGTGCTGCCCTCACCCACCCTGCAGTCCCTGGCCACCTCACCTCGGGCCATCCTTGGTTCCTACCGCAAGAAGAGGAAGAATTCCACTGGTAGGCAGCACTAAATGGGCTCCTAAATAAGAGGTGGTGGTGGTGGTGGTGGTAGACCAGAGGCCACCTCTGTTAAAGCCAAGCCTGCTTGTTTGGCTAGACCTGGACTCAGCGCCTGAGGACCCCACCTCGCCCAAGCGCAAGATGAGGAGACGTTCCAGCTGCAGCTCAGAGCCCAACACCCCCAAGAGTGCCAAGTGCGAGGGGGACATCTTTACCTTTGACCGCACAGGTGCCAGGGTTTAGGAGACTGTGGGCTTCCAGGAGTGGGATCTCATGGGTGGTGGGGAGGCTGAGTCAAGGCTGATCCGCTTTGAGACAGAGTTGACACAGGTGATGGCAGGGAGCATGGAGTCTGCTGAAGCCCAGACTGAACCCCCTGTGCTCGGGCAGGTACTGAGACGGAGGACGTGCTCGGGGAGCTGGAGTACGAGAAGGTGCCCTATTCGTCACTGCGGCGCACGCTGGACCAACGCCGGGCCCTGGTCATGCAGCTCTTTCAGGACCATGGCTTCTTCCCATCAGGTGAGCAAGTCTTACACTCTTAGGACGCGCTCGTGGAGGCTTGCCCATATAGCTCACCATCTTTCTATCCCCAGCCCAGGCCACAGCAGCCTTTCAGGCCCGCTATGCAGACATCTTCCCATCCAAGGTGTGTCTGCAACTGAAGATCCGAGAGGTCCGCCAGAAGATCATGCAGGCAGCCACTCCCACAGAGCAGCCCCCTGGGGCCGAGGCCCCCCTCCCTGGACCACCCCCTACTGGCATGGCTGCTACCCCTGTCCCCACCCCCAGCCCTGCTGGGGGCCCTGACCCCACCTCTCCAGGCTCGGACTCTGGCACTGCCCAAGCTGCCCTGCCACTGCCTCCACCCCCAGAGCCTGGGCCTGGACAGCCTGGCTGGGAGGAGGCTCCCCAACCCTCACCTCCTCCCTCTGGCCCCTCCACAGCTGCCACAGGCAGGTGAGGGGCCCTTGAAAAGATCCCAGGACCCACAGTAACCCCCTCAGGAGATGGACAGTATATAGATGGCAGGAATTGGGGCAGACAGTGGGATAGTTACCTCTTCCCCAGTAAGCCATTTTGTCCTTTTCAGTTTGGCGCGGAATGTGGCCTGTTCCCCCTTGTATATATTCCCTCCCTGTGGTGGGGGGCAGCTGAGGGGCAGCAGAGGCACGGCACCCTCCACCGAGCTCTTGTACATAACTGAAGTGTGTGACCTTCAGAGCTTTTCACTTGTACTTAATGCAGAATGGCTCCGGTGAGGGCTGCAAGCTGGAGGGTAGCGTGAGCCTTGGGCCACAGGGAGATGCCTGTGGAGTAGTGGGGAGTTCATGCACCCCCCTTTTTCCCCAGAGGGGCTGGACTCAGGTTAGTTTGGGGTAGGGGGGCGCTCCTGCACTTTGCCACAGGCATGGGGAGGACTGTCCCCACCCTCTGCCCTCCCAACTTGGGCTGTACTTTCTAAGAAGGTGAATCCCTAGCATTGTCCCCATTCCCAGAGCAAAACATGTTGATCATGTGCAATATTTCTTACTGTGCCGAGAAGCCGCAATGACCGAGATTAAAGCTGTTTAACACACCTGTGGGCTGCTGCCCGCTTCTCAAGTGTCAGCTTCACACTCCTTCCCAGGTGGGCCACATTGCCACTGTCCTCGCATTCTGGTCAGGGTCAGGGGCCTGTGGGCCAACATCTGCGCCTCTGAGTGAGGCAGCCTGAATCTGGGACTGTGACACCCATCTGCCTATCTAACAGGCAGCAGCAGCAGCTTGAGGAAAGGCAGAGCTTGTGCTGTGAGAAGGCAGTTCACTGCTGTTGGTCCTACAGTCAGCTTTACTTAGGCGGCCAGTTCAGGGCTATCAGCTGTCCTCAGTGACTGAGCCCTGCTAACGACGTGGTCTAAGGCAAGCACTGTTGCCAAGGGAGCCCACCTGAGAGACTTCACCTCCTCATGTGCAAAGTCCAGGAGGGTGTAGAAGGCCTGAGTGACATCTAAACTTGGGCCAGAGCACCAGGACGTTGGGACGTATCAGCTTGGGACAACTTGCACGGGGCTAGGGGTTTGATGGTGTCGGGATACTGTTGCAGAGATTACTCACTGGCCTCGATCCTAGCAAGGAAATGGTGATAACTTGCTTTCACTCACAGTTTGCCCAGACTACACTACTGAAACTCAGTGGACTACAAGAACTAGAATGTGGAAGCCGGGCGTGGTGGCGCACGCCTTTAATCCCAGCACTCGGGAGGCAGCGGCAGGCGGATCGCTGTGAGTTCGAGGCCAGCCTGGTCTACAAAGTGAGTCCAGGATGGCCAAGGCTACACAGAGAAACCCTGTCTCGAAAAACCAAAAAAAAGAAAAAACAAAAACAAAACTTGAATGTGGCCTCAGGCACAAACAACCATGGTGCCTAACTAACACTGGTCAAGGATTTAGCTGGTGGAAGTACCCAGACAAGCCTGGCTATAAAGCAAGACACAAGAGGCAGAAGGAGGAGAATTTAATGTCATGGGAAGGAAGGATGCTTAGGGTGTGGTCTCTGGCAGAGGGGTGCCTTGGCCCTGGTCCTGAGCCAGGAGACGAAGTAGCAAGGAGTGCAGGGCGCGGCAGACGGGTGTGTACCCCAGGCGGCTCAGGTGTAAGTAATCGTACATGTCATGGTGGCTTATGGTGCCGTCAGAGTGTACAAAGCCAGGGTCCGCATCTAAGAAGTGGGCTCGGGGGCAGCCAGCCAACGCCGCCCGGACCAGCTCGTTTACCTGCCGGTTTTTCTCCCGAAGTGGGTTGGGGTGCTGGCCCCTCGGAAGCAGGCCCTAAGGAGGCACACCAACAGTTAAGTGGTCAGATCAGCATCTCTGGCCCAAACTGTCTACCACCCACCAGGAAATTCTCATCTGTAAGATAGTTTAGGGACGGGAAGGGTGAGGGAGGGCAGAAGTAAGCCAGGCGACAGCAACCTGTCCAGAGATCACTCATAAAAAACATTTTGCCAATAGGTCAGTGGTCTCTTTCAGATGTGGAAATGGCTAGAAATAATGAAGCTTAATTTTCTCCAGGACTTTGAGATCTTCAACGCTCAAAATACCCAGCATTCTCCTGGGCAACAGGCTAAGTGGTCCTAGAACACATCTTTAGTCACAGCCACTCATTTGGAGTGTAGCCTGCTGTCCTTACTGCATAGACCAGGCTGGCCTCTAACAGAGATATGCCTGCCTCTGCCTCTGGAGTACCAACCACCAGAACCAGCTCACATCCGCTCGTAAAGAGAGTAGAAATCAGCTGGGCGGTGGTGGCACACGCCTTTAATCCCAGCACTCTGAGAGGCAGAGGCAGGTGGGTCTCTGAGTTCGCGGCCAACGTGGTCTACAGAGTAAGTTCTAGGACAGCCAAGGATACACAGAGAAACCCTGTCTGGAAAAACAAAACTGCATGGAAATCTACCAAACACTTTCTGGAAAACCACTGTGCCAAACTGCCCAGAACTGTGTGCCAAGTATAGCTAGCTATTTCTAGAGGGTCCTATACTGCACCCTCCTGTCCCCACAGGGTTTCTCTGTGTAGCCCTAGCTATCCTGGAACTCTAGACCAGGTTGGCCTCAAACAAAGATTGACCTGCCTCTGCCTCCCAAGTGCTAGATTAAAGGTGTGGGCCACAACTGCTTTTGGCTTTTTTTTTTTTTAAAGACACGGTCTTAAAAAATAAACAAACAAATAAAGACAGGGTCTTGCTGTGTTTCCCAGAATGGTCTCAATCTCTATGACCCTCCAGCCCCAGCAGCTGCCACTATGAGCGGCTGCCACCCGCCCTTTCCTGGCCTTCCCAGCTTCTCACCAGCACAACCACCCGTGCCTGAGGCTGCAGCTTATTCACCAGTTGTACAATGGCTTTGATGCCACCCGTCACCTGCTCTGCTGTATGGCTGTGGTTGTTGGTGCCCACCCAGACAACCACTATCTGTAGAAACAGTGACACAAAGCAACAGTAAGCAAACAGGCAAAAGGAGTGTTTTTTTTGAGAGGGGGGGGAGAGGGGGGTATTTTTTGAGATAGGGTTCTTGCTGTCCTGGAACTCACTTTGTAGACCAGGCTGGCCTCCAACTCACAGAGATCCACCTGCCTCTGCCTCCTGAGCGCTGGGATTAAAGGCGTGCACCACAGAAAGAGTGTTAACCACCACCCTAGGCCTTGCTTACCTTGGGCCGGATGTGATCCAGCTCCCCATTCGCGAGCCGCCAGAGTACGTGCTGTGTGCTGTCACCACCGATGCCAAAGTTCAGTGCATGCAGGGGAGAGAAGAGCTCCCGCCAGATCTGGGGGCAAGAAGTGATGCAGGCACTGGCCACCGCCCTCCGTCTAAATGCCACTATGATGAGCCTTACTTTATGGACAAAACCTGGTTAAATCTCACCGTGAACAAGTCCCAGTAGAGAGAACTTCATTTCATGGGAATCCCAGAGAAGTTAAGACTCATCTTATGAAAATCCTGTCTGCTTGAACGGGAACTAACAGCAATGCTAATGAACTTCACGGTGAAAAAAAAAAAATGCCACTCTGGCTAAACCTCTCTCTGGGAGAGCTTTTTATGACTGACAGTCTTTGTAGACTACCATCACAATCGACCTCCCACTTTCTGTAAAGCTATTACAACTTTGGGTAAAGCCAACAGAAGCTCTGCTCTACTTTAAACAGTAAAAAGCCTCCCAACCGGACAAACCCACTGCATACACTTTATTCTCAGCGGAATGTTGCATGTACACGGGGTTCTTAGATTCCTGCTACCGCGGGCATTTCTGTACCCCCTTATCTTGTCCGGCGTGGGTTCTGGGCCTGAAGTGCCGTGAGGAAGGAAGAAGGGTGTGGACCCTCACCTCACACTGGTGCATTAGCTGGACCAAGGAGTCTCCGATGAAGACGACTTCGGGTTCCTTGTCTTTGCTGTCCGCCACGAATCGATGGTGCTGCAGGGAAAGCCAAGAGACAGTCAAGGGCACGCATGCTCCAGGCCCCGCCCCCCCTGCTTCCTCAAAGGGGACAACCCAAACCTGCCAACCCACTAGGGATGCCACGAAGCCGGGATTCTGTAGAAGCACCCGCCGCCACCACCTCCCCCGCCCCCCCCGTCCCTAACTCTGAGGACCGCGGGGGGGGGGGCACTGACCAGAGACATCCAGCGCCCGTCGCCCTGCACGTCCTGCACAGGGGTGGGCATGCTGGCCGGGTTCCCGTCTCCGCTCATTCTCAGCACTGCAGTCCCTGGGGACGAAAGTGGTGTGCGCCCGGGAAGGCTCGGCGAGGACGTGGATCCGCCACGCCCACCCCTACCTCTCGGGCCAACACAATGGACCGTCCCGCCGCGCTCAGTCGCGCGCAGGGCGAAGGCCAAGGCCGGACGCCGGCTCCTTTCGCAGAACGGAAGCCCTCACGTAGGAAGGAAGCCTCGCTCCCCTCCCACGACGGAGGCCGCGCGGTGGGGCTGGCCTGCCGTTCCCCGCCGGGACCCCTCGCGGCCACAGCGGCCCAGCGCAGGAGGGAGGGGCAGGCGAGACCACGCGACACTCGTGGCGGGGGGGTGGGAGACGAGGGAGAGACAATCCAGAGTTGACGGGAAGGGGCAGGGTACCTGAAAAGCCGACGGGGAGCAGGGACAACCTAGCAGCCTTCCTCGGGAGAGGCAATCATTTACTGCAGGGCCAGAAAACTCTGGAAGAGACCACCTCCGGGGGTGTGTGTAACCCATTCACGTGGGAGAGGGAGTGGACGGGCTCATTCTTGGATCCGCGGAGGGGGGTGGTTCGTAGAGCACCTGGGAAGGGACGCTCCCATTTCCTATTGGTTTGGGGGTGCTTCAAAGGAAGCTGGCCAAACTGGGTGGTAGTAGCTCAGACCTTTAATCCCAGCACACTGGAGAGCCAGAGGCAGGTGGATCTCCGACGTCGAGGCCTGCCTGACCTACAGAGTGAGTTCCAGGACAGCGAGGGCTACATAGAGAAACCCTGTCTCCAAAAACAAAACCAAAAGAGAAAGCAAAGGAAATTAAGTAGGAGACTAGATAGAGGTCACTAGGGCAGCACCCGAGTGGCTTTGAGGGGGCCTTCTCTACTTAGAGCTTTTTTGTTTTCTTGTGTTTTGAGACGAGATTTCACTGTGTAACTCTACGTGTCCTGGAACTTGCTTTGTACACCAGGCTGGTGTTGTAGTCACGGAGATCCACCTACCCCTGACTCCTTGGCGTTAAAGGTGTGCACCAACGTGGCAGGCCCAACGCTAGGGTTTTGTTTGCTTGTTTGTCTGTTTATTTTTGAGACAGGGTCGCACTAAGTAGCTCTGGCTGTCCTGGAACTCATTATGTAGACCAGGCTGGCCTTGAACTCACAGCTATCCTCGAGTGCTGGGATTAAAGGAGTGCGCTACCACGCCCGGCCCAACACTAGTCTTTTAATGGTATAAAATCTCAAATGCAGACTTTTATGCCTCTGAGGCACCACAGGATCTAGGTGGAAGAGGTGTAGAAGAAAACAAAACAAAACAAAAAACCAAACAGAAATTGGAGATGGCTGCGGGGCCCAGCCCAGGCCCATCCTGGCATACCTCCAGCAGATCTTCTGACATGGCTGTGGCCTCTGCTCTTCTCTCTAGATACAAAGTGCCACCAACCCCAAAACCCGTATCAGCACCCAAGGCCATTTTCCAACTGGTTCCTTCTTTCCCTGGTTTAAACTAATCGCAACCCCCAGTGTCTCTCAGATCCCCAGGGTCTCAGTCTCCCCTACGTGGCCTTGCTGTTTTCTTGCTGCCCTGCCTACAGGCTGGGCTTTTGAATCTCCCCGTTCCTTCTGATTAGGTTGACACTGAAATTGTGAGGTTTTCTTTACGTGTGCACATCCATTTTCAATCCACTTCCTCCATCCTGCCATAAAGGCTTTAGTGAGCAAGCGCCTTTGCTTTGTTGATGAAGAAATACGAATTGCATTAGTGGGTCAGATCCTGCCTATCTGCGTGTGTTGAGGAGACAGATCCTGACATGACTGGGAAAGGCCAAGGACTCCGAAGCTTTGGGTTTTTCTAAAACAGGCCTTTTCAATTTGTTTCTTTGGAGGAATGGCCTCATGTGGCTGAGGATGACTTTAAACTCAGCATCCTGCCTCTACCATGGTGAACAGGGCTTCTTAAACTTTTTCTACTTAAGCCCCCTTTTTGCCTGAAAAAGTTTTAGGTATTTTTTGTTGTTGTTGTTTTGTTTTGTTTTTTTGAAACAGGGTTTCTCTGTGTAGCCCTGGCTGTCCCGGACTCACTCTGTAGACCAGGCTGGCCTTGAACTCACAGTGTTCCGCCTGCCTCTGCCTCCCAAGTGCTGGGATTGAAGGCGTGTGTGCAGCTTCTAGGGTATTTCTAACAGTGCCCACCCATTTTGCGTCTCAAAGCTTGTGGTGTCAAGGGCCTTTAATCCAAGCCCTCTGGAGGAGTTCTGTGAGTTCAAGGCCAGCCTGGTCTACATAGCAAGTTCCAGAACAGGCAGGACTAACTACATGTTTGATTCTATTGTACTTTCAGAAACCTTTACCGTTGCCAAAATTTTCCTGACACCTCTTCATTGTTACGGAACCTCATATGAGCTTGTGACCCACAGCTGTTTTTCAGAAGCAGTGTATGGGCAAGATTTGAGAGTTACTAAGGGCTGGGGAAGCAGAAAAAAAGGACACAGGTCATATCATTATTAACATCTGGACTGAGTAGTTTAGTTTGACTTGAAAGTCCCAGGGCTGTCTGTGGCTCTTGAGAAGAAAAGGCAGGAGAATAGAGTTTCAGGCTATCCTGAGCTACCTAAGATTATATTTAAACAAACAAACCTAAAAACTAGTTGAGTTCTCCGGGCGTAGTGGCGCATGCCTTTAATCCCAGCACTCGGGAGGCAGAGGCAGGCAGATCACTGTGAGTTCGAGGCCAGCCTGGTCTACAAAGTGAGTCCAGGATGGCCAAGGCTACACAGAGAAACCCTGTCTCAAAAAACCAAACCAAACCAAACCAAAAACTAGTTGAGTTGGGAGGCAGAAGCCAGCCTGGGCAACTGAGCAAACTAAACAACAACAAAACCCTAAGAACTAAAAAACGAGGGAGAGGACATGTGTAGATGGATAAATTGGAGGTAGAGACAGTTCTGAAGTAAAGAGGAGAATTAAAATTCCCAAGCTACACTCAGGAGGCAGAGGCAGGCAGATCATTGTTACCTCGAGGCCAGCCTGGTCTACAAAGGGAGTCCAGGACAGCCAAGGCTACACAGAGAAACCCTGTCTCGAAAAACAAAACGAAACAAAACTCCCAAGCATTAATTCATAATCGTGCGGGTTCATTCCATCCTTCCGCGAACTGTATGGGGGAGGCACGACCACCATCCGATTTCACACATTAGGAAACAGGCTCTGGGCAATTACAAAGTTTTTTTTTTTTACAAAGTTTTCTAAAACAAAACAAAACAACAACACCAACCAACCAACAACAACAAAAAAATAAACAAAACACAACAAAACCAACCAACCAAACCAAAAAACAAACAAACAAACAAACAAACCAGCTGAAGGGGTTGGCGATTTAGCTCAGTGGTAGAGCGCCTGCCAAGGCCCTAGGTCCCGTCCTCAGCTCTGGAAAAAAAAAAAAAACCAAACCCAACAGAACAAAACAACAACAAAACACACCTCAAAAGTGCTGGCTCGGCCAGGCGTGGTGGCGCACGCCTTTAATCCCAGCACTTGGGAGGCAGAGGCAGGCGGATCGCTGTGAGTTCGAGGCCAGCCTGGTCTACAAAGCGAGTCCAGGATAGCCAAGGCTACACAGAGAAACCTTGTTTTGAAAAGCCTACAAACAAAAAATGGAGCCGGCTCAGGTGGGTCTCCGCGCGGGAACTGGGAGCGCCTAGCACCTTCCATTTGGGCCAGGCACGCAGTCCCTCCAGCAGCCTAAGCCAATCAGCACTGAGTAAGGGGGCGGGCCTAGAGAGCCTTCAAGCCAATCCAGCGGGACGAGGAGGAGACAATAAGCAAGACTGGGCGGGGCTGTAACTGTCACTCTTGGTGCCTCGTGCTTCTCTAGGGAAGACCGAAGCGAGGGTCGCGCACGCGCACGCGCAAGGCATGCTTACTGGCTCAACACGCGCTCAAGCCCCCCACCCCCGCCTCCCCGGAAGAGAGCGAACAGCTTCGAGGCCCGGATCTCTACAGAAAAGAAGCCATTGCTCTCCACAGCCACGTGTAGTCCAGGGCGGGGGGGTCCGTTAGGAGAGAAGAGGGTGAGGCACCCCTTCCCCACTGTGGCCCCCCCAACCTTACCCACCTCTTCAGCCTCCTGGGCCTGCGTCGACTGTCTGAGCTACCCCCCCCCCGTCTTTCCCCTCCCCTCCCATCCCGCCCCCTCCCCTCTACTCCCGCCCCCTCCCCTCCTCTCCCCTTCCTTCCCCTTCTCTCCCCTCCCCTCCCGCCCCCTCCAGTCCATTCCCCTCCCCTCCCCTCCTGCCCCCTCCCCTCCCCTCAGGAGCAGCCCCCCTCTCCTAGGGCTCTTGTGAATTGTGTCCCTCCCGAAGCAAGCTCTTCGACCTCTCTGGGTGCCCTCTCACCTACCTAACGTCTTTTATTTTTAATTTTTAAAGACCTGGTCCTAAAGACCCAGGTTGGCTGCAGACTCATTATGAAGTCGAGGATGACCCTGAGCTCCTCCTGATGTTCTTACCTCGGCTTCCCTAATTCTGGGGATTACGGACCTTTGCTACCGTGGTGCGGTTTCCTCTCCCCTGCCGTGTATTTCCCATCTGTCCCAAATCTCAGCCTAGTGCCTCAGAACTCTCCAGCTGCTCAAAATCTTGTCCCCAACTTCCATTTATTTATTTGGTTTTTTGAGACAGGGTTTCTCTGTGTGGCCTTGGCTGTCCTGGACTCACTTTGTAGACCAGGCTGGCCTCGAACTCAGAGATCCGCCTGCCTCTGCCTCCCGAGTGCTGGGATTAAAGGCGTGCGCCACCACTGCTCGGCACTATCTATCTATTTATTTATTTATTTATTTATTTATTTATTTATTTATTTATTGTGGTTTTGTTCTTTTTGAGATACGGTATTGGCAATATAGTCTAAGCTGACTTCAAACTCACGATCTTTCTGCCTCAGTCTCCCAAAGGGGAGATTGGTCCATCTTTTTAGTGATCTTAATATATATCTATAAAAATACATGCACTGGCTACTGAGCATAGGAGCTTAGGTCTTATGAAATTGTTTAACAAGTACTCTATCACTGAACGATATATCCTTGGCTTTTATTTTTCTCAGTGCTCAAGGCTTCACGTGTGCAAGATCCAGACTTTTTTTTTTCTTTTTTCTTTTTAAGGTTCATTTTAGACCCAGGCGTGGTCACGCATGCCTGTAACCCCAGCACTCAGGGAGGTAGAGGCAGGCAGATCTCTGTGAGTTCGAGGCCAGCCTGGTCTACAAATTGAGTCTAGGACAGCCAAGGCTACACAGAGAAACCCTGTCTCAAAAACAAACAAACAAACAAACAAAAAAAAAAGAGAGAGAAAGAAAAGCCAAAACCCAAACCTAACCAAGCCAAGATTTATTTTAAATAGTGTGTGTGTGTGTGTGTGTGTCTGTGTGTCTGTGTGGGAGTATGTGGATGTGAGTAGAGACGCCCATAAAAGCCAGAAGACACCAGATCCCCTGGAGCTAGTGTTAGCTGTGTGACTCATATGAGATGGGTGCTGGGAGCTGAGCTTGGTCCTTCTTTTTAAAAATGTATTATTGCCGGGCGTGGTGGCGCACGCCTTTAATCCCAGCACTCAGGAGGCAGAGGCAGGCGGATAGCTGTGAGTTCAAGCCCAGCCTGGTCTACAAAGCAAGTCCAGGACAGCCAAGGCTACACAGAGAAAACCCTGTCTCGAAAAACAAAACAAAAAAAAAACAAAAAAAATTATAATTTATTCACATATCTTCCCAATTGTTATCCCCTTGCTTGTATCTTCCCATTCCCAACCTCCCTCCCTCTTCTGCCCTATTCCCCTCCCCTAGGCCTCTGACAGGGCGGCCCTCCTCCCCCACCATCTGACCACAGCCTATCAACTCCCCTCAGGATAGCCTGCATCCCCTTCCTCTGTGTGCCCGCAGAGTCTCTCTGCCAAGGGGCAGTGATCAAATCTCGGACACCAGAGTTCATGTCAGAAGCAGTCCCTGTTCTCCCCTCCCCCCGTGCCCCACCACGTGGCAAATGAGCTGTCTGTCCAACAGGTACATCTGAATAGGGGTCTAGGTTCTCTGCGGGCAGTGTCCTTGGTTGGTGACGCAGTTTGTGCAGGCCTCCCTGGGTCCAGTTCCACTGGGCTTGATGGTCTTTATCAGTGCCCTTAACTGCTGAGCCAGCTCTCTTTTCTTCTTCTTTTTTTTTTTTTTTTTAGTTATTTTTATTTTCATGTGTACTGATGTCTGCATGTCTGTCTGTGTGAAGATGTGAGTTATAGACAGTTTTGAGCTGCCATGTGGGTGCTGGGAATTGAATCTGGGTCTTCTGGAAGAGCAGTCAGTGCTCTTAACCACTGAGCCATCTCTTCTGGCCTGCCCACCCTGCTCCCCCCCACTGCCCCCACCCCCTGCCTCCTGCCCCTGAGGCAGGGTTTCTCTGTGTAGCCCTGGCTGTCTTGGGCTCACTTTGTAGACCAAGCTGGCCTCGAACTCAGAGATCCACCTACTTCTGCCTCCCAAGTGCTGGGATTATAGGTGTGCGCCACCACACCTGGTTTTTGTTTGTTTGTTTGTTTTTTGGGTTTTGAGACAAGGTTTCTCTGTGTTAGCCTTGGCTGTCCTGGACTCACTTTGTAGACCAGGCTGGCCTCGAACTCACAGATCCGCCTGCCTCTGCCTCCTGAGCGCTGGGATTAAAGGTGTGCGCCGCCACCACCACCCCTCACCACTTTTTCCGTGTTCTTATTCTCTGTTATCTTGCCCCCATTTCCTGAGGTCTTTTCCTATCAAGTGTCACTCCCTGCACCTCATGCTGGGCGCCTTCTGTAGCCAGGCCTTTTCCGATGGCTCTCTGTCTACTTCTTTCATCTCTCTAAATAGTATCCTTCCTCTTCCCTGACCATCTTTCCCCCTTAGCTACTGTCCCCGGTTTATTTGCCGCCGATGACCACTCTGTCTCCTAGGAGACCATGGACCCCCGGGGACCAGTCCGTCTACCCTCCCAGCAGCCTGAGAAGCCTGTTCGCGTTCGCCGTCGCAAGACTAGGAGGGAGCGAAACAAGGCCCTGGTGAGCGGCCACCGGCCATTAGCTCATCAGGACCGTCCGGTGTCCAGTCAGGATCCTTGGGCGATCCTCCAGGATCCCGTGGCGTCTGCAGCCCGCAAGCTTGTCGTCATCACTCAAGGCAGGCTGAGCCGGGAGCACCGGGGTCTCTTCAGCCACGAGGTGAAATCCCTGGACGTAGCCCGGCTGCTCAGTGGTGACTCCTTGGAGCCCTGTACCCCTCTGCTGCCCAGCGCGCTCTCCTGCAGCCCAGTCAGGATCCTAGAACCAGCCATACAGTCCAGAGACAAGGAGAACTGGCTACCAGAAGGTTCAGGCCCAGGCCCGCCAAATTCCCCAGAGCTTCCGGTGTTGGGGCGGCTGCTGGAGGAACTGAAGTGCCAGGTGGCCCTGCCACCAGCCTTCCCCAGGAGGAACCTAGTGCAGGAGGCCAGAGACACCATCCTGAGAACCTTGCAAGGCTGCCATGGCTGTGTGCCTGACCTTGCCCTGGTGCTCCAAGGTCACCAGCCACCACCCTTGCCCGGTGAGTTCATCTCTTCCCTCCCCTGCCCTTCCCGTCACTCCTCTGTTGAGTTCAAATGATTTCCACGTTCTTCCCTCCATGCCAGAGACCAAACCGAGGGCCCCTGAGAGACGAAGGACAGCGCCTTCCTGTGTCAGCGCTCCTGAGCATGCGCCAAGGGAAGGGAGGCAAAGGACTCCACAGGCACCAAAGGGGCACCACGTTGCCCTAACTCACACTCGCAGCAGCACCCCTACACACAAGGCCAGCCAAGTGCCACTTACAGATCGCCAGCTGCCGTTCTTGTCCTCGGTGTCTTCACCATCTGGAGCAGCTTGGGGTCCCCCAACAGCTTTCGATATGCTGAAGAGCATCTGGCTCATAGCCACCCCACCCCAGCCCCTGCCCTGGGATGTCTGCCCACCTCAGCCCCTCCCTCAGCCACCGTCACCCTTGCTGCCCCGAACATCTGCCTTGGACTGGAGCCCCAACCCTCCTGGCCCACTACCCAGTCTCTCCTGGGTGGTGACTCAGAGCAGTCCAGAGGCTTGGTCCTTCCCCCCAATGAGACTATACTGAGGAGACTTACAGGTTAGGGCTGGGGGGGCAGGTAGCCCACACTCGCAGTTACCTCAATAAAACATCTTGGTCCCCTTGCTTTTTTTCCTTCTAAAACTTTTTTAAACTATTTATTTATTTATCATGTATACAATGTTCTGCCTGCACATGTGCCTGCCCTCTGGAAGAGGGCACCAGATCGCATTATAGATAGTTGTGAGCCACCATGTGGTTGCTGGGAATTGAACTCAGGACCTCTGGAAGAGCAGACAGTGCTCTTGACTTTTGAGCCATCTCTCCAGCCCCCTCTTGATTTTCAATGAGTGGCTGTCTCTGGAGAGCAGCTTTATTTTTCTTTCTATTTATTTGTTTTACTTTTTCAAGAGAGGGTTTCTCTATGTAGCCCTGGATGTCTTGGAACTCCGTCTGTAGACCAGGCTGGCCTCAAACTCAGAGACTTGCCTTCTTCTGCCTCCTAAGTACTGGGATTAAAGATGAACGCCACCACTGTCTGGCTTGGTTTTCTTCTTTCTCTTCTTCTTCTTCTTCTTTCTTCTTCTTCTTCTTCTTCTTCTTCTTCTTCTTCTTCTTCTTCTTCTTCTTCCTCTTCCTCCTCCTCCTCTCTCTTCTTCTGTTGTTTGGGTTTTTTTTGAGACAGGGTTTCTCTGTGTAGCCCTGGCAGTCCTAGAACTTGCTCTGTAGAACAGGCCTGCCTCTAACTCAGAGATCCACCTGCCTCTGCCTCCTGAGTGGGAGCAGCTTTCTTTCACTCTGAATCCTAAGGCCGAGATGGAGTGTCATATCACCTGCTACCTCCCTGGAGCCTGACAGGCCAGCAGGAGGCGGCGCATGCCTCTCAGTGCTTGGGATGGTGGGGAAAAGAGGATGAAGAGTTTACAGTCATCCTTTGTTTGGGCCTAGACTGTATGAGGCCAATAAACCCCAACAAAATAAAATGTAATAACTCTCTGGCGCGCGCGCGCAGGCACACACACACACACACACACACACACACACACACACACACACACACGCAGTAAACATTTAATCATCCCTCTTGGTCACATGGTAAAGACTTTGCACTCAGAGTTTTCCCATGCACTTATTTTTCTTTCTCAGTTTGTATGATTGTTTGTTGGTTTGTTTTTGAGACAGTATCCCTATGGTAGTCCTGGCTGACCTGAAACTTGCTGTGCAGACCAGACTGGTAGACTGGCTTAGAATTTGGGGCAATCCATCTGTCTCTGTCTCCCAAGTACTGGGATTAATTGCTTGTGCTGTGTCTCACCCCAGGAATTTTATTTATTTGCCTTTTTGGAAAAGTAAATCAGGACCTTGCACATGCTAAGCAAACATACTTCCACTGAGCCTTTTGTTTGTTGTTTGTATTTTTTCTCTTAAAAACAGATTCTCACCGGGTGTGGTGGCTGCACACCATTAATCCCAGCACTTGGGAGGTAGAGGCAGGCAGATCTCTCTGAGTTTGAGGCTAGCCTGGTCTAAAAAGTGAGTCCAGGACAGCCAAGGCTACACAGAGAAACCCTGTCTTGAAAAATAAAAACAAAACAGATTCTCACCATGTGGCCCTGGCTGGCCTGGAATTCAAAGCATAGACCAGTTTGGCCTTGAACTCACAGAGAAGTGCCTGCCTCTGCCCCACCCCCCACCTCCTAGTGCAGGGGTTAAAGGTGTGTGACACCATGTCTGGTCAGAAAGCTTTTTTTTTTTTTTTTTTAATTGGTTTTTGGCTTTTTGATTTTTTTGGGACGGGGGATTCTCTGTGTAGCTTTGGTTGTCCTGGACTCACTCTGTAGACTAGGCTGGCCTCTAACTCAGAGATCCACCTGCCTCTGCCTCCCTGAGTGCTGGGATTAAAGGCCGGCGCCACCAGGCCTGGCCAGAAAGCGTTTTAAATGGCATTTTGAGCAGCAATGGAGGGAGAAAGACCGAAGCTAGGAATGTTTGTTGGAGTCAGAGAAGAAAAATAAAGTTGGACCCTGGTGTTGGAAGGTCTCCCCAGGGCTCTCAATTAGCATTCCTAGCAGCCAGTGGGAGGGGGCGGGACTACGCTAGGAGATAAGGGGCCCAATGACTTGGCCCAGGTCTTCTGTCTGGTGACGAAACGGCAAAACCAGGATTTTCGCCCTGGCAGCTGGAGTGCTAGCTTCTTAACATCTCATGCCTCTGTCTGAAGCAGCTGGGGTTCACACCCTAGGTGTGGGGCGAGCCGCCAGGAACGACTGTTTTGTTAGAGGGTACACACATGGTAATGTGTGTGTATTGCGTGTGACCCAGGACAGTGCCTCGCCCTCCTCAGTGTGCCTATGGACACTTGACAGGGTTTGTTGAGTCTAGGGACTGGGTATAATAGAATAATTGGGGTCTAAATTGGGGTGGGGGTGGTCCGGACCGTGCTCAGTTGTCTGGGATGTGGGCATCCGAAGAGGGCCCTTGCTTGTGGCAATGTGAGTTTAGAACACACGCATCTTGAAGTATCTTTTAGACTCCTGTAGAAGAGCTGAGCTAGGGTGCGGCAACAAGAGGATGGGAGGGGTAGGAGCCTGTTTGGTCCATCCTGGAGGAGGGGGCGGAGACCGCTGCGTCCGGCGGCCCCTTTAATCGGGGGCGCGCGCTGGCTAGTCCGCGCGCTCTCGCCTCCGTCACCGGGCCGGAGCGGGAGAGCCGGCGCCGAGCCGAGGCCAGAGCGGGAGGAATGGAGCCCTCGCGCGCGCCCGCGCTGCGCCGTCTGCTGCCGCCACTGCTGCTCCTGCTGCTGCCACTGTCCCCCCGCGCCCGGGCCAAGTACGTGCGGGGCAACCTTAGCTCCAAGGAGGTGAGCACCCCGAGCCTTCTTCTCCTAGCACTCCCGGCCCCGCGGGACCCAAGAGGGGAGGATACCGCCCCGCCCCCTGCGTCCCTCCCGGGCCGGGGCCTGGGTGCTGGGGGGCCGGACCAGGGCGGAGGCTGCAGGTTGGGGGTTGCATTGTGGTTGTCGAGGTCATACTGGGTGGGGAGGGTCATCGGTAAGGAGAGTCTGAGTTACAGGGAACATAGCCGCACCATGGTGGTGCTGAAGGGACAGCAGCCCTCACTCTACCAAGGGGAGGTCGCCTGGCCTGCTCGGGACCATCAGCAAGGTTTCGAAGGTTCTCCAGGATGGCATGGCTTGTGGGACTGCCTTGGGGCTGGTGTGGTGTGGTGTGTGTGTGTGTGTGTTGTGGTGTGTGTGTCTGGGGGAATGCAGCTGAGAGTCCAGCACAGATGGTGGTGGGGATGTGCACCTGGCCATCCATGGTCTTTTTCAGTGTGTCTGGAAGATGGGGAGGAGGAGGGAAGGAAACTTGAGGGACATCTGAGGGAGGAAACCAGGGCAGCAGGAATTTGGACACACAGCAAAAGGATCTGGAAAGAATTCTGGGGGTGACTTAGTCGCCTTGTGGTATTTGGGAAGCCAAGCAGCCTCTGGTAGGGAGGAAAAGTTGAGGGTCTGTGGGTACGGTCAAGCTGAGTTCCTGAAGGACTCAGATCTCACTGGGTCCCCTTTGCCAGGACTGGGTGTTCCTGACAAGATTTTGTTTCCTCTCGGATTATGGCCGACTAGACTTCCGATTCCGATACCCCGAGGTGAGTCCCCCTAGCCACTCTCCTGGCCGAAGCTGGACACTACCTTGGCCCTCCAAGGCAACATCTGTCCAGCTTCCGTACACACCCCCAACCACCTGGTCTCTGCTTCTTCAGGCCAAGTGTTGTCAGAACATCCTCCTCTATTTTGATGACCCGTCCCAGTGGCCAGCTGTGTACAAGGCCAGGGACAAGGTGAGGGCTGTGAAGAGAGAGTATGTGTGGGTTGAGGGGGGTGGTTTGGAGGGGCAGGAGGCCACAGCCATTCAGAGGGTGACCATGTCCCCTGCTTTGCCCTAGGACTGCTTGGCCAAGGAGTCGGTCATCAGGCCGGAGAACAACCAGGTCATCAATCTCACCACCCAATATGCCTGGTCAGGCTGTCAGGTGCGAGGCAGTGCGCAGGTGCTAAAGGGCTAGGGCCTGGTGGCACCAAGGACAAGGCTTCAGGCTTCTGGCTCCTCCCCAGGTGGTGTCAGAGGATGGAACCCGCTACCTGAGCTGCTCCAGTGGCCGCAGCTTCCGCTCTGTGCGTGAAAGATGGTGGTATATCGCACTCAGCAAGTGTGGGGTAAGGGGCTGGGGCAGCCACCTGGCTTTCCTCCGTTTTCTCTTCCTGTCCACTTCTCCTACCTGCGCAGAGTCCCCCTTAGGCCTCCCCGCTCCCTACAGGGAGATGGACTGCAGCTGGAGTACGAGATGGTCCTCACCAACGGCAAGTCCTTCTGGACGCGGCACTTCTCAGCTGATGAATTTGGTGAGCAGATATCGGAGGAGCAGGCCAGGATGGAAGCCCGGAGCAGGCAGAGATAAGCCACTCAAAAAGCCTTCCCCCACCCCTCCCTGTCCCAGGGATCCTCGAGACAGATGTGACCTTTCTCCTCATCTTCACCCTCATCTTCATCCTCTCTTGTTACTTTGGTTGTGAGTACGGCACATGTGCTGGAAGGGGTGGAAGTGGGAGAGCCTCCCTGACCCCAGCCTGCGTACAGCGTTTCCCTGTTTCCATCTTAGATTTGCTGAAAGGCCGACAGTTACTCCACACAACATATAAAATGTTCATGGCTGCCGCAGGAGTGGAGGGTGAGGCTTTGGGTAGCTCAGATTTTGGGGTCTCTGAAAAGACAGCCTTGGGGTCCAGACCCCTGGGTCTGAGGGAGGAGAGGCTGAGGCAGGGTGTCCTAACAGATATTCTGGGCTTCTGGCGGGGGCAGCGGAGGGTCAGACATTAGGATCATAGCGCTAGAGGACAGTGATGTCCCAAAGCTGGTTTTTGTCCTTCCCAGTCCTGAGCCTCCTGTTTTTCTGCATCTACTGGGGCCAGTACGCCACAGACGGCATCGGCAACAGCAGCGTGAAGATCTTGGGTGAGGGTACCCTGGAGCCGCGGAGGGAGGGCAGACACCTCAACATGGCTCTGGGGATCTCTCCGAGCGAGCCCGTGCCTGAGCCAGCTTTCCTTCCCTTCCCAGGCAAGCTTCTCTTCTCCTGCAGCTTCCTCATCTTCCTGCTCACACTCATCCTGCTGGGGAAGGGATTCACGGTGACACGGTGCCCGGGCAGGGGCTGCTCACTGGGTGGCTGGGCTGGGGTGTAGGGCGGGGCAGTGGGAGGTGGGGGGGTGTGGCAGCTCCCTCCACCCTGACAGCATCCACCCTGCTGTCTCCCCTACCGGCCTGCTTGCCAGAGGCCGCATCAGCCACTCGGGCTCCGTGAAGTTGTCGGTGTACATGACCCTGTACACCCTCACCCACGTGGTGCTGCTCGTCTACGAGGCAGAAGTGAGTCCCCAAGGCTCCCGCCAGACCCCCCCCCTTTCTGCCCTGCCTGCTGCCCCTCCCCGCCGAGGATGCTCTCTCCCACTCTGAGTTTCCACCTTCCCATCTGTCTTTCAGCGATTCCTCTTTCTTCACCATTTCTGAGTAGCTTTCCTCCTCCTCCTCCTCCTCCTCCTCCCTCCTCCTCCTCCTCCTCCTCCTCCTCCTCCTCTTCCTCCTCCTCTTCCTCTTCCTCCTCCTCCTCCTCCTCTTCCTCCTCCTCCTCCTCTTCCTCCTCCTCCTCCTCCTCCTCCTCCTCCTCCTCCTCGTCTCTCACTGTCTATCAGATTAAAGTTCCATGTGAAGAGTCACAGACCTAGTTCTATTAAGGCTCCCCCACTTCCTAGTTAGTGATTCCCACCCCTCCCCTGGGCTTGTTTCTTCTTGTGAAAAGTTAGGGGGAATCTTAGCTGTCATAAGGACTCATTAGGGGATTTGCATCACCTGCATGGGGTAATAGTGTGTGTCCGTGTGTGGATGGACTAAGTCACACAGGGTCCCATGGTGAGCATACGGTAGTTGCCATAGGCTCCTTATATACCTATGTACAATTCTAGCCCCGTCCCTAGCTGACCCCGGGGTCAGAGGCCAGGGGCTGTGACAAACCCTGTCTTGTGGGTCCAGTTCTTTGACCCAGGCCAGGTACTATACACCTACGAGTCTCCGGCTGGCTACGGGCTCATCGGGCTGCAGGTCGCAGCTTACGTGTGGTTCTGCTACGCTGTGCTGGTCTCCCTTCGCCACTTTCCGGAGAAGCAGCCCTTTTACGTGCCCTTCTTTGCTGCCTACACCCTCTGGTGAGCCACGGTGGGGCCCCAGCCTGCCTCACCTCCCAACCTAGGCCATTCACAGGGATGAAGACAAGCTTTCAAGACAAGAGGCTGTTGCCTGAACTCTGCTACTTTCTAGCTTTACAATCTAGAAAAAAAAGTTACTCTCCCAAAGTAAAATGGGAAAGAAAAAAAAAAAAAAGTCAGCCTGGCATGGTGGCGCACGCCTTTAATCCCAGCACTCAGGAGGCAGAGGCAGGTGGATCTATGTGAGTTCCAGGCCAGCCTGGTCTATAGAGTGAGTTCCAGAACAGCCAAGGCTACACAGAGAAAGGATACAAGACGAAGGTTTAGTGTCTGTCACACACAGTAAATGTTCAATAAAAGCTCAGTCAATAGCCAGGCGCGCTAGTGAGTCCCAGTAATGCCAGGATTTGGAAGGAGGAGACACACACATGCATAGTGATTAAAAAAAAAAAAAAAAAAAAAGGAATCTTTTAAAACAAAATACAAAACCTTAACCAACCAACCAAAAAAACGAAGACAAAACACCAGTTGTTATTGGTCAACAGTGTCCCTTAAAGTAGGCAGAGTGCAAGCTAGAGGGTCGGGTGCAGGTCCCAGCTCCGAAGCTTCCAGACTAGACGGTTTCAGACAAGCCTTTTGCTTTCTCATCTGTTATTGGAAATGGAAACATTATTTTGTTTCCTGGACTCACTGTGAGAGTTAAATGAGGTTCATGCATGTAAAACGTTGTGGAAACATGGAGTCCTTAATTGTAATTTGTCATTCGTTAACTCAAGCACGGGGTGTCTCTTGGGGTCCCGTCAGTCGCCAGGGTTGGGGTGGCATAGAGCTGCGTCACATTCGGCCTAGTCTTTGGCAACTGGAGTTTCTCAGGCCAGAGCACTTCCTGGACTTTTTCAACACCTGGCTCTCGAAGGCCACCGTGGCCATTCTCCAGTTTGGGTCTTGTGAGTGATGGCAGGGAGGTGGGGGGCATGGGACCGGGTGGAGGGCACAGGTAGCACCCACTGCGAACCTCCCCTGCAGGTTCTTCGCTGTTCCTGTCATGGCTCTGATCGCCAATTTTGGGATCCCGAAGTGGGCGCGAGAGAAGATCGTCAACGGCATCCAGCTGGGGATCCACCTGTACGCCCACGGCGTGTTCCTGGTGAGAGCGGGGCGGGGGGCTGAGGCTAGGGTGAGTGGCCATTCGGGTGGGGCGGGGACCTGGTGAGAGTGGCCATCGCAGCGGGGTGGGGACGGAGTCTGGTGAGAGTTGCCACGCGAGTGGGGTGGGGACTGAGTCTGGTGAGAGTGGCCATCGAAGTGGGGTGGGGACCTGGTGAGAGTAGCCATCCAAGTGGGGTGGAGACCAAGTCTGATGAGAGTGGCCATCGAAGTGGGGCGGGGACCTGGTGAGAGTAGCCATCCAAGTGGGGTGGGGACCGAGTGCCGGAGGATTGTGTGAGGCTCCTACCCAACAAGTGCCTGAATGTCCTGTCCTGTTTAGAACTCTTGACCCATCACTCCCTTATTTTTATTTTTTGAAATGGGTTTGCTCTACAGTCCAGTCTGGCTTTCAACTTGTGACACTGGAAGGCACTGTCTGCAGGCCTGCTGGGTACTCCACCCTGTCCCCCAGCACTCCCTCCTCTGTCACTTCTCTTACCTGTGTCCTGGCCTCCTCACACAAGCCCTCTTTCTTTGTCCTCACACTCCTTTTCTGTTCTTGACTCTGTGCCCCCAGGCTTCAACATGTCTGTCTGTGCCACCACCCACAGCCCTCAGTCTCCCCACCCTCACCCCTTTTCTCCTGTACTTGTTCTCCCATCATGGGCCATTGTTCAAGCGAAAGTTAGACGGGACAGGTTGGGGCTCTGGGAGCCTAGATTTTAGTAGTGTTTACACCAGACCAAGACATGAGATCTTGGCTTCATCTGTCAGTTTTGTTTTTGGTTGGTATTATTGGACCTGGTTGCCACTCTTTATCTTTTTTTCTTGGTGACAGTTCTCATGTACACACACTTACCTGTGTGTGTGTCTGCCTCTGTGTGTGTGTGCTCTTTTTTGAGACAGGTGAGACAGGTGCACACTATGTAGCCCTGGCTGACCTGGAATTTGCTATATAGAGCAGGCTGGCCTAGAACTCACAGAGATTTGCCTCCTTCTGCCTACTGAGTGCTGGGATCAAAGTTGTGTGCCACAACGCCCAGCTGGAGATTAAAAAAAAAAAAAAAAAAAAAAAAAAAAAAGACAGTCTCACTATGTTGCTCAGGCTGGCCTCAAATTTGCCATGATTCTCCTGCCTTGGCCTTTGGAGTACTGTATTTGGGGTCATGGGCGTGCATTGTCACACCTGGCTTATAGCATTCATCCATGCATCTATCAGCTACCCCCTGGGCACCTGTCTCCAACCAGCCTGCTGCGGCTCTCTATTTCCTCCCCATTCCCCCTATTCCTCCCCCCCCTTTTTGTTTTTGTTTTGTTTTGTTTTTTAAAGACAGGGTTTCTCTGTGTGGCCCTGGCTGTCCTAGAACTCACTCTGTAGATTAAGCTGGCTTTGAACTTGGAGATCCACTCTGCCTCCTGAGTGCTGGGATTAAAGGCGTGTGCCACAACATACCACCACCTGACACCCTTTCCTTCTTGAGACAGATTCTTGCTATATAGCCCTGGCTGCCCTTGACAGCACAGCAGTCCTTCTGCGTTGCCCTCCTGAGTCCTGGGATTTACCAGTACGCCAGGCTCTAGCCTGATTCTTTTTTTGTTTTGTTTTGTTTTGTTTTTGGTTTTTGAGACAGGGTTTCTCTGTGTAGCCTTGGCTGCCCTGGACTCACTTTGTAAACCAGGTTGGCCTCGAACTCAGAGAGATCCATTTGCCTCTGCCTCCCTAGTGCTGGGATTAAAGGCGTGCACCACCACGCCTAGCTTCTAGCCTGATTCTTGCCAGAAATATCCATATTGTTTTTTCTTTTGTCTTTCTTGCTCAATTGCCAGACAGAGCAGCAGTCATTGTACATAGTATAGAGAGAACAGAACCTGAGGTCCCGAGAGGGAGGCGATCGCCGGGATTCCGTGGCCTTGGGTGGCGACACATACACTTAGAACCCTGTTCTCCTCTGGCAGATAGTCGGGGCTCACACGGGGGATGGCGCCCAAAGAGAAATAGATATTGTTACATTTGCTGTGATAGCACATGCCTGTAATCTTGGTAGGTGGGAGGAGGATGATCAGAGTTCAAGTCATCCTTCCCCAGAAATATAAAAACTATACAGAAAAATATAAAAATTCTGTAGTCTGCCGGGGCTACCTGAGACCTTGTCTCAAAGGAAAAGAACAACAAAGAAATAGGTATCACTGAAGGTTTTAGCCTTACCCCTGGGAACCTACAATGTGTCCCCCAGGGAAGGGACCAGGTCTGCCATCCTCTCCTTAAGACCTAGGGTAACTGTAGACTCCACCTTCCTTAGGTGGTAGATCTTGAAGCTCAGCAGGAAGTCGGAAAGGGTTAGAAAGAAAACACGGAGAGCCCCCCAAGCCGCGGCTCTGCACCAATGGCCTTCTTCTCTGCCCTCTCATCTTTCCAGATAGGCACCGTAATCCTTTTTGGCTGGTGAGGCTCAGGTTGTTTAATCAACGTGCCCCAGATCCCATACTTGGTGAGGGAGCCAAGAGCGGCAGCGACACCCGCTCAGAATTTGAGACAAGTGCCCTTGCTGTTAGTTCACTGCCAGCCAGCTCTGAGCTGTTCCAGCTCCGCACTGCTCGCTGCATCCAGGACGACCTGAGCGGGTTTGCACCGAGCTTCCGGAGCATGGCGGCCCAGTGGCATCCAGAAACATCACCAGTGTTCTGGAAATTTTCCACCAGGGTTTGTAGAGATGCAGGCACTGTTCTAGATTTAACAGGGAATAAAAGTCAAGTTCTGCTGGGCAGTGGTGGCATTTAGTCTCAGGAGGATCTCTGAGTTGGAGGCCAGCCTGGTCTACAGAGCAGGTTCCAGGACAGCCAGGGCTACACAGAGAAACCCTGCCTTGAAAAACAAAAATAGAGCCAGGTGGTTGCCTTTAACCCCAGCACTCGGGAGGCAGAGGCAGGCAGATTGCTGTGAGTTCGAGGCCAGCCTGGTTCTACAAAGTGAGTCCAGGACAGCCAAGGTAACATAGAGAAACCCTGTCTCAAAAACAAAACAAAACAAATGAAAACCAAAAAGTCCAAGTTCTAAGCTAACTCTGGTGGTAAATGCTTATAATTTAAGCACTTGGTGGCTGAGGCAGGTGGATGCTACATAGACTGTTTCAGAAGAGGAAAAAGAGTCCTGTCTTTAAGGAGTCGACATTCTAAACAGCCTATGAACTGATGTTTAACGGAACCATCTGTGCTTATGGACACATTCTAAGGTTGGGCACAATGCTGAACGTCTGTAGTCCAGCACTAGGAGGGTAGAAGGGGAGAACTCAGGAGCTCGGGAGGGGGTCAAGAGTTCAAGGTCATCTTTAGCTACATGGCGAGTTTGAGGCCAGCTTGGACTGCTCCAGACCCTCTCAAAACCAAAACAAAAAAAGAAAGAGCAGTTGGGAAAAAAAAAATCTTTAATCTGTGCTCTCCAATAAGGTGCCTTAAGAACACTTGAATTTAAGTAAGGTAGTGTATCTGAAAAACAACTTTAAATTTTGACTGAATTTAAGCCATATGTAGCTAGTGGCTATCATAGTGGACAGCACAGGACACTGTCCTTAACCAGTCAGTTATGATCCAGTAGTCAGGGCACGGTAATTAGGTGTATTGAGGGACACACCCCACTCCTGGTGTCTAAGGCAGTCTGAATGGTTCACAGGGACGGTAGAGAGGTCAAGTGGAGGGAATCATTGGGACAGACCTGAGTCTGACTTCTTTCTTTCAGATCATGACCCGCCCATCGGCGGCCAACAAGAACTTCCCGTACCACGTGCGAACGTCTCAGATTGCCTCCGCTGGGGTCCCTGGGCCTGGAGGGAGCCAATCTGCAGATAAGGCCTTCCCGCAGCACGTCTATGGAAACGTGACGTTCATCAGCGACTCGGTGCCCAACTTCACGGAGCTCTTCTCCATCCCCCCGCCCACCTCCTCCGTAAGCTCCGCAGCCTCGCCGCCCGAGGAGCTGCTGGCGCCGCCCCTGGAGTATCTGACCCCGCTCCCCGCCCCGCCGCCGCCCCCTGCGCCTTGGCGCCTGAGCCCACCCCTGGTCTTCCGCACTCCCCGCGCGCCAACGCCCCGCCTCGACCGTCCCCCGGCGCCCGCGCCCACCCTGCCCGACTGGGTCCTCGCGCTGTTGCGCACGCCCCCGAGGACTCCCCGCGCCGTGCCCCCGCCGCCTGCCTTCCGAGGCTGGTCCCCATCTCCCCCACCGCCTCCGGAGTTTGCCCGGCGCACCCCGACACCACCCCTTGAGTACCTGGCCCCCTTACCCAGGCGCCCAGCCACCCACTCCTTCCCTGACTGACACGTGCGTCCACGTTTGGGGTGGTGGGAGTCCTCTTGGGGGAGGGGGACGGGCCTTCGGGGCCGCATTTGCTTCCCCCGAGGGTTCCGGGCGGCCTCTGATCCTGACCCCCCATCCCAGGCCGGGAAGCAGGTGGAGGAGACAGCGGTGGCGGCGGCGGCGGCCCCGAGGGGCCGCGTGGTGACCATGGCCGAGCCGGGCGCAGCCTCCCCGCCCCCTCCCGCTCGGTTCCCTAAGGCGGTCGACTCGGGCTGGGATGGCCTGACGCCGTCCTACCAGCCGCTGGTGCCCCAGACGGCGGCGCCGCACACCGGCTTCACCGAATACTTCAGCATGCACACAGCCGGGGGCCCAGCACCCCCGGTCTGAGCATCCCTACCCCACCTCTGCCCTACGGGCGGCGCACCGGGCCCCTGCTGGGCTCCGGAACCCCCCTCTCTTTCCCGGCCCAAGGGCTCGGCCATGCCAGGCACCTCCTGCCCCTCCCCATGCCCGCGCCCAAGTAGGGTGCACTGTGTCCCGCCCCTTTCCTTTTTGTGCCAAACGGTCCCGCGGGAGCCGCTCTCCGCGTCCCCTCCCTCAGCCCCTGCCCCGAACGGCTCCGGAATCTGGACTCCCGCTGTTCCGTGATCTCCGCCCCCCTGACCCCCTCCGAGACCTCTGACGCTGCTGGACTCCGGATCACCCGTGACGACCGCCTGGACCCCGCCCGTGACTCTCCAGGACCCTGCGACTCTCGAGCCACTATTCGGGGACGGATATTGTGAAGCTGGTCTCTACTTTGAAACCCTCCCTGGGGTTTGTGACCTCGGACTCGTGCTTTGTCCGTCCCTATCTGCACGCCAGGGACTTTCCCATGGTCCCTGGCAGAAGGACGTTTTCTCTTCTTGCCAAAATAAAGAGGATTCGTGGAGTTTTTATCTACAACAGGGTTTCTTTTCCATCTTAAAAAAAAAAAAAAAAAAAAGACTTAAGTGTTTTCCTGCATGTATGTCAGTGTACTATGCGCGTGCCTCGTGCAGAAGAGGGCGTTGGATCCCTATGGGTGTCAGGGATGGAACACAGGTCCTCTGAAAGAGCACGTGTTCTGAGCCGCAAAATCATCTCACCAAGCTGCTTTTATGTCTTAATGGTGCTTAGAAACATTTTAAGCCCCAAGGGTCTCAGTGTGTCCATGTAGTAAATAATATTTTGGGTCTGGAGGCCCGAGCAGGCATAACCCTGATATTCATGTTGGTCTTGAATCTGGAGCACAGAAAATAACCATCTAGCACAGCTTCCTACCGCCCCTTTATTTATATTTTTGCCTTTCCTTTCCCTATCAGAGGTAGAGGCGCCCTCCAGTGGCAAAAGGATTTGCTCGGCCAAAGACCGGCAGATGCTTTCTTTTTAACGCGATTTTGGGTTACAATCTTAGCAATACGCATGCGTAAGTCTCTGCGCTGGATTCCTGTTCACCTACTGCGCAAGGGCTGGGAACAGACGGGAGGAGGGAAAGTTTCCGGAAGTCTTCCTCGGAGAAGGGGTGGGGCCAGGCGCTCCGTAGTCCTCCCAGGGCCGCTCTGACCCGCCGCTCCTCAACCTCTCGCCTCCTCCTAGCCTGTCCTCCCCTCAGAGGCTGCGCGGCTCCCGCCCCCTCGC
Organism: Acomys russatus; assembly: GCF_903995435.1. NCBI lineage: Eukaryota > Metazoa > Chordata > Mammalia > Rodentia > Muridae > Acomys > Acomys russatus. The sequence continues at coordinate 15,953,866 of NC_067155.1, forward strand.
CCTCCTAGCGGGTCTTCCTTGGGCCGCTCTGGCCCGGGAGTCCCCAGCTCTCTCTGATCTAGCCCATCCGGCTCGGGAGGGAGGCGCGGGTGGGTAAGCGTAAGAGTGAGCCGGAGGGACCCGAGCCGGGACCCTGAAGGCAAGCCCCGCCCCCGACACCGCTCGTGCCCCGCCCCCGCCTGCTGGGGTCTCCCCGGGAGTCTCCGGGCCAGGCCGGAGACGGCCAGCACCCTCCATGGAGGGCCCTGCTGGCCTGTAGAGAACATCGCCCTTAGGGACTGTCTATATGGTCTGTTTTGGCCTTGCAGCAGCCTGAGTCTTTAATTGTTGGATTCCGTTTATAGGGTCGGCTCCCCTATGGGGGCTCGTGTCTATAAGGGACCCCTATGGTCCCTTGGGGTCGGCCCTATCCGTGACGACTCCATATCCAGGGCTCTCCCTGGGTCTATAGGGCCCGCCTCTCAGCTTCAAGAGCTCAACCGCGGCTCTTTGCTTGGCCGGGACTGCGTCGCTGATACATCCCTGGACTACAAGGCCATGCTACGCCTGTGAAGGTTGCATCCGCGGGGGCCTCGCTCCCATAGAGGGACCTCTCCGGGTCTTCACGGCCCTTCCCGTCGCTTAGGGTCAGTGCCGGAGGCGGCGATGGCCTTGGGCGGAGCTCTTGCGGCGGGCCTGGCACTGGCCTTGGCAGTGCTGGGGCCATCGTCCCTCGGGGTCCTGGCGGGTGACTGCAAGGGGCAGCGACAGGTGCTGCGGGAGGCTCCAGGCTTCGTGACGGACGGCGCTGGCAACTACAGCGTCAATGGCAACTGCGAGTGGCTTATCGAGGGTGAGTGGGGCCGCGTGGGTCACTCACTCGTTCGCTAGTTCATTCATTGGTGTGTTCATTCGCTCGGCACATTCCTACAGACAGGCTCCATTCGAGGACTTTTGCTCTAAAATGTTGGGCGCCCAGGGTTGCAGCTAACCTGGGTCCTGATACAGGCGGGATTATGTGGAGGGTCAGGCCGACAGTTAACAAACTCTGAGTGTTAGTGAGGAGTATTCTTGCTGACTTACTAAACTTGGACTCCGCGTTCACTCTCCTGGTTTAGGATCTAGGCTCTATTTCATAGGAGTTTGGTGATTTTCGGGCAGATTAATTTCGAAGGCTCAGTTTCATTTACTCCAAATGGGCGTTAACAATAGCGCTTACCTCTTAGCTAAGGAATTAAGGCCAGGTGGTGGTGGTGGTGGCGGCGGCGGCGCTCGCCTTTAATCCCAGCACTCGGGAGGCAGAGGCAGGCGGATCTCTGTGAGTTGGAGGTCAGCCTGGTCTACAAAGCGGGTCCAGGACAGCCAGGACTACAAGAGAAACCCTGTCTCCAGCCCCCTCCCCCCAAAAAAAGAAAACAAAGGAATAAAATAATAAACATGCCTGATGTCCGGTATAGTGTATTACTAAGGGTTCTCGAGAGAAACAACTTACAAAATTAATCTTTATAGAGACGGCTTTAGAATGGCTTGCAGGCTGTGGCCCAGCTAATCCTACAATGGCGGTCTACCAATGGAAGGTCCAAAAATCCAGTAGTTGTTGACAAGGCTGGAGCTCTCAGTTGGTCTTCAGTAAATGCCAGAATGCTGAAGAAGTCGGTTCTAATTCCAGTGAAGGAATGGACAGCAAACAAGTGAGGAGAGCAGTCTTTTCTTCTTCCTTATCCTTTATATAAGATACCAGCAGAAGGTATGGCCCACATTGAAGGTGGATCTTCCTATCCCAAAAGGCTGGGTGACGGCGGCACACACCTTTAATCCCAGGACTTGGGAAGCAGGGGTAGGTGGATCTCTGTGAGTCTGAGGCCAGCCTGGTCTACAGAGCAAGTTCTAGAACAGCCAAGGCTACACAGACAAACTTTGTCTCACCCTTTCCCTCCCCCACTCCCTGGCCCCCCACTACAACCAAAAGCTCTGGATGAGAAGTGGGTCTTCCCACTTTATTTATTTATTGGTTTTGGTTCTGGTTTTTTCGGGGCAGGGTTTCTCTGTGTTAGCCTTGGCTGTCCTGGACTCGCCTTGTAGACCAGGCTGGCCTCAAACTCACAGCTATCCACTCGCCTCTGCCTCCCCAAGTGCTGGGGTTAAAGGCGTGTGCTACTGCGCCAGGCGCTGGGTCTTTCCACTTTAAGTGATTTAACTAAGAGAAAAATAATTGCTTGGAGGTGTGTCCAGCCATTTGGGTCCTTAGTTCAAGATGCAGTCAAGTTGACAGCCAAGAAGAGCCCTCATATACAGTAAATGTCCAATAACTGCCATTAAGTTTATTATTGTGCTTAAATATTAAATACTTCAATAAAACAGTCTTGTCAGTCATGCATGTGCCAGGCGTTATCTATGCCACCGTGACATACCAGACTGCTCCCCTGGGAGAGCCCAGAGGAAGCACGTGATCTGGGAGTGAGGAGAGCAGAGGAGAGACGCTAGAGCAGAGACCTAAGGGAGGAAGAACGTTCTGGAGAGATGGAAGAGCCCGTGCAGATGCCTCTGCCTCGTTCTTGTGTCAGGGATCAGGGAAGCCCAGGGAGGACATGTGTCTGAGGGGCCATGGATGGGGGGGAAACGGGAGGGTGAGATGCTGTTGAGCAGGTGTGTGTGCACTAAAGGCTCATATGCCAAAACAGATACGAGAAAGATACACCAGCCAGATACATTCTGACTGGTGCCAGAGGCAGGAGGGGGAGCTTTTGTGAGTTTGAGGCCAGCCTGGGCTACAATTTGAAAGCCAATCTCTTTTCTTTTTCTTCTTTTTTTTGGGGGGGGGGCAGGGTTTCTCTGTGTAACTCTGGCTGTCCTGGACTCACTTTGTAGACCAGGCTGGCCTCCAACTCACAGCGATCCACCTGCCTCTGCCTCCCAAGTGCTGGGATTAAAGGCGTGTGCCGCCACGCCCGGCTTTTTTCTTTTTAATAATTTATTTATTTATTTTTATTATGTATACAAAGTTCTGCCTGCATGTGTGCCTGAATGCCATGCCAGAAGAGGGCGCCAGATCTCATTACAGATGGTTGTGAGCCACCCTGTGGTTGCTGGGAACTGAACTCAGGACCTCTGGAAGAGCAGTCAGTGCTTTTAATCTCTGAGCCATCTCTCCAGCCCCTGAAAATCTTTTTTTAAAAAGAGTTATTTATTTCTATTTTCTGTGCGTGAGTGTTTTGCCTGCATGCATGCATATGCACTGTGTGTGTGCCTGGTGCTAATGGAGTCCAGAAGATGGCATCGGATCCATGGTACTGAAGTTATAGATGGTTGTAAGCCACTATGGGGGTGCCGGGAATTGAACCCTTGTCCTTTGAAAGAGCAGCAACCGCCCTTAGCCTCTGAGTCATCTCTCCAGCCTGCAGAACTTTTTTTTTTTTAAAAAACAGGATCTTATGTATCCCAGGTAGCTTGAACTGGATGGATGTGTAGTTGAGGCCAGCCCTGACCTCCTCATCCTCCTGCCTCTACCTCCCTAATTCGGGGACTATAGATGTGCACTCTCATGCTTCAGGTGTTACTTGGGCTCGAACCCAGGGCTGAGGTAGAGGCGGGAGATGGGAGTTTAGTGGCTGGGCCTACGGGACGGACCGGGATCTGCAAGGAGGTCCAGAGGAACAGCCACTGAAGCACATGGAGGGGTTTACTGAGGTATAAAAGTGACTGGCCTGGGAGCTGGAGAGATGGCTCAGTGGTTAAGGGCACTGGCTGCTCTTCCAAAGGTCCTGAGTTCGGTTCCCAGAAACCACATGGTGGCTCACAACCATCTGTAATGAGAACTGGTGCCCTCTTATGGGCTGAAGGTGTGAATTCAGGTGGAATAGTCTATACATAATAAATAAATCTTAAAAAAAAAAAAAATGACTGGTCTCTGGGACTGGAGAGAGTTAAGAGCTCCAGGTCCTGAGTTTGGTTCCCAGCACCCACATGGTGGCTCACAACCATCTGTGATATGATCTGATGCCCTTTTCTGCAGATAGAGCACTCATATACAATAAATAAGTAGATCTTAAAAAAAAAAAAGTGACTGGCCTCTATGAAGACACGAAGGAGGCTAGTATGTCTGAGTTTGTCTGTACAGGAGACTGGGAGGTGGGGAGCCAGAGCTGGTCCTTGAATGTCACTTAGGCAGTTTGGCCATTTCCTTGGGAGTGCCAGGAAGCTACCAAATAGTTCAGAGCAGGCATTGTCCTCATCCAGGGCTTGGGTGGAGGGTGACAGATTATAGAGATTTGGTATGTGGGAACGGTGAGTTCTGACATGAGGCAGAGGCTAAAGGGCTCCAGGTGTGAACCCTGCAGGGAGATGTTTTGGATTTTCCCCAGTGAGAGCCAATGGGATTTTCCCCAGTGGGAGCCAACTGGTCGAATGTGGGGTGTGGAGGCATCTAAGAACCTCTAAGAACCAGCATCTTACTTAGCTCAGAGTGTTGGTGCAGCTGGCCGTGGTGGTGGTCCCAGCAGTTGGGGAGGCTGAAGCAGGCAGATCTCTGTGAGTTCAAGGCCAGCCTGGTCTACAAAGCAAGTCCAGGACAGCCAGGGCTACACAGAGAAACCCTGTCTTGAAAAACAAACAAACAAAAAAGAGTGTTGGTGCAAGCCGGGCGTGGTGGCGCACGCCTTTAATCCCAGCACTCGGGAGGCAGAGGGAGGAGGATCGCTGTGAGTTCGAGGCCAGCCTGGTCTACAAAGTGAGTCCAGGACAGCCAGGTCTACACAGAGAAACCCTGTCTCGAAAAACCAAAAAAAAAAAAAAAAAAAAAAAAAAAGAGTGTTGGTGCAAGCTTGTAATCTGAGTGCTTGAGAGGCTGAGGCCACAGTTAGAGGCTACCCTGGGCTACACAGCTCCTGCTTCAAAATAACCCAAAGGCCTAAGTGGATTGGTCGGTTTTGTTATTGTTTGTAGCCCACGCTGGCCTTGAACTCAAAAGTCTCCTGTCTTAGCCTTCCTGGTGCTGGGGTTGTAGGAGTGTGCATCGTGCCTGGTGCACCCACTTCTTGTACCATGATTGTATTTTGTCTGGTCCCAGACATCCTCTGGTATGAGAGCACCCACTCCCTCCAGGGCAGGGCAGGAGGCGGGGCTTGGGCTCAGATTTCTTTCTAGTACCGTGTAGGTTAGAAACCGGAAACCTTGAGCTTTGGGAGGGAGGCAGCAGGTGGCCAGCCTGCCTCCAACAGGCTCCTGACAAGGATGCACTTGCTTTGAGTCCCAGAACGGAACACGGTGTTTGATGAAGGCCAGCGAGGTTCTGGGAGATCGGGGTTCTTGGTTCTGCCAAGTGGTTCTTGTGTGATCTCGAAGCCATGGGTGTTAACAGCCACCTGTTCTGGTCAGCTTCTTATCCTCCTCTTTTTCTTCTCTGTTTTTTGTTTGTTTGTTTGTTTGTTTTCTGGGTCTCACACAGCCCAGGCTGGTCCAGAACATACCCAGAATGACCCTTGTAATTATTTCCCAAATGTTAGGATTATAGAGGTGCCTCACTACACCTGGCTTTGTGGTGGTGGTGTTTGTTTGTTTGTTTATAGATTTGTTTTATGTGTGTGAGTGTTTTGCCTGCGTGTATGTACGCATAACGTGTGTGCCTGGTGCCCAAGATCAGAAGAGGGTGCCAGACTCCTGAAGCTGGTAGTTGTGAGCTGTGTGGGTGCTGGGAATCGAACCTGGGTTAACAGATTTTCTATGCTGCTGAGCCATCTCTCTAGGCCAGACCCTTTTTATTTCCTTTTATTTTTTGAGATTACAGTATAATTACATCACTTCCCCTGTTCATTTTCCTCCCTCCAAACTCTCCCATGTACCCCTTCTTTCTCTCTTCCAAATTTATAGTACCCCTTTTAAAAATTAATTATTGTAGGCCGGGCGTGGCGGTGCATGCCTTTAATCCCAGCACTCGGGAGGCAGAGGCAGGCGGATCGCTGTGAGTTCGAGGCCAGCCTGGTCTACAAAGTGAGTCCAGGACAGTCAAGGCTACACAGAGAAACCCTGTCTCGAAAAACCAAAAAAAAAAAAAAAAAAAAAAAAAAAAAAAAAATTAATTATTGTTATGTACATAGATGAACATAAATGTATATTGCTCAATACGTAAATACAACCTGCTTAGTCTGTATGCTTTGTGGCTTTTTTTTTTTTTTTTTTTTTTTTGGTATGTGTTTGCTTATGAGGCGAGCTCTTGCTGTGCTGCCCAGGATGGCCTTAAACACAGTCCTCCTGCTCCTGTTGGCTAGTGACGTAATTGCATGTATCGCTATGATGCATGTATGTGTCTCTATGATGTAATTCTGTGTGTCTCAATGTTGTGATTGCTTGTGACTCTGTGATGTAATTGCGTGTGTCTCTACGGTTTTGTGTGCCTCTTGATCCAGCAACTTCTCAGCTCTTGCTCAGAACAAGGCCTTGTGCCGAGCCAGTCTTTGCAAAGAAACTGTGCCCAGGTCTCATGTCCTGTGATTCTCCTAGACTGCAGGGGAGTAGCTCTGGTCACAGATAGTCCTCTCAAAGAGGGGCTCCTAACCCAGCCTCGGACCATCAGGGCGGGCTTCCTGGAGGAGGCCTCCAAACATAAAGCAGCTTGTGGCGGAGGGCTGGCGCGCTGTGGAACCAGGATTCCAGACATGGTTCATGACATCCGACCGCCCCAGTGGCATTATGGGAGATGAGATCAGGTTCCAAACTCCAGGTCAAGGGGCTGGCTTTTATCCTCGCCTGAGAGAGCCATGAAGGACTCTTTAGCGGAGGAGGGCCAGGGCCAGGGGTCAAGGTGAGATGAGCCACTAGAGACCATGTGGAAGGTGTCTGTGTCAGTGGGCCTGTAAGAGGCACAGTGACAGGGACAATCGAAGGAGAGACAAACCTGTTTTTTAGGATCCCAAGTGCGGGATCGGAGCGGTCTCGTGAGAGAACAGGTGAGGTTAATCCACTAAAAGACCAACCACCTCCTGCGGGAGCTTGATTGTTGCCAGCTGAAAAGATCCCGTGACCAGACTCTGGGAGGAGATATAGAAATAAGCCCAGAACTGGAGGAGGGGGCTTTTGGGGAGACTTAGGATAGTTTTGATGGTTCATCACTGCACTTCAGGACGCTCCTAGAGAGAACCGCTCAAGAAAACACTTCGGGGCTCTGGCTCCTGCTGAGGTTCTGGGTTCTGGTTATTCCAGGTTCCAACAATGACAAAAAAAATCCCACTGATTATGCCCAAAAAAAAAAAAAAAATCGTTCCTCAAAACTAATATCCGTATGGTTTTGTTGTTGTGTCCCTTAATCCCCGTTTCCTATTGTTTTGGTTAGTCAAGTTATAAGTAACATACACTGAGTTAATAAGTTATAATAAAATATATTGGTTAAAAAAATTAAGCCTACAGACAATGGCTGGGCAAGGATTATTACTGAGCATCCTGGCTCTGGGCTAGCAAATTATAGTATCTTTTTTATTTATTTTGTTTATTTTATTTTTACTATTTTTTTAAAGATTTATTTATTTATTATGTATACAGCATTCTGCCTGCATACCAGCAGAGGGCACCAGATCTTGTTATAGATGGTTGTGAGCCACCATGTGGTTGCTGGGAATTGAACTCAGGACCTTTAGGGAGAGCAGTCAGTGCTCTTAAACCTCTGAGCCGTCTCTCCAGCCCCCAAATTATAGTATCTTATTGCATGTTCACACCAGCCTTGGTGGGCAGTGAGAAATATTCCCATTTTATAGGCAAGGCAGCAAAGGCTCAGAAGACCTGTAAAAACCAAGGCAGGATAGGTAGTTAAGAGAAGGAGAGGGGGCCGGGCGTGGTGGCGCACGCCTTTAATCCCAGCACTCGGGAGGCAGAGGCAGAGGCAGAGGCAGAGGCAGGCGGGTCGCTGTGAGTTCGAGGCCAGCCTGGTCTACAGAGTGAGTTCCAAGACAGCCAGGGCTGCACAGAGAAACCCTGTCTCGAAGAAACAAAGCATAAAGCCGGGCGGGCGCGGTGGCACACGCCTTTGATCCCAGCACTGGGGAGGCAGAGGCAGGTGGATCGCTGTGAGTTCGAGGCCAGCCTGGTCTACAAAGCGAGTCCAGGACAGCCAAGGCTACACAGTGAGACCCTGTCTCAAAAAAACAAAACAACAACAACAACAAAAAGAAAAGAAAAAAGAGAAAGAGAGGAATTGAGAAAAGAGAGCACCCCACTGTCCCCTCGGGGCTCTGCATGGTTTTGGAGATGGGCTTGTCACACAACTCTGCAGGCCTGGACCCCAGGACCCTCTTACCTCAGGCTCCATAGTGCTGGGATATAGCCAAAGACGACCTTAAACTTGAGCTACTCCTGGCTGCGCCTCCTGAGTGTAGCAGAGCTGCAGGTGCAGGCAGCCAAGCCTGGTTGCATGCAGTTGGGAGCCCAGGGCTTAGTGCACACTAGGCAAGCAGTTTCCCAACAGAGTCACGTCTCTAGCTCCCCAGCTGTAGCTCCTCTAAGGAGCCGGTGTGGTCTAGTTTCTTGGTCTTTTGTTCGTGCTGTTTCTGCTAGAAAGTCTCCTGCCCCAGAACCGCCCTGTGCATGCCAGGCAGGTGTGCCACCACTATGCTGCATGTCCAATCCTTTAAAAATTTCCCAGTGTTCCCTCTGAGGTAGAGGCACGCGTATCTCTGAGTCCGAGGCCAGCCTGGTGTATGGAGTGAGTTCCAGGACAGCAAGGGCCACACAGAGAAACCCTGGCTCTGAAAACAAAAACAAAAATTTTGATCTCACCAGTCTCACCAAGGGGCTCAGGCTGGCCTTGAACTTGCGCTAATCCTCCTGTCTTGTTTTCCTCCGTAGTGGAATAGAGGTGTGACCCACTATAAATAACTGCTCTTCCCGCTTCTGGTTCCTGCCTTTCACTGCTTGATCCCTAGGAACTTCAATACAACTGACCAGACCTGCAACACACACACACACACACACACACACACAATGTGTGCACCTGCATGTGTGCATGCATTCATATGAACCACCGCCCCCCCCAATACAAACCAGCCTCCCACTAAAAAAAAAAATCATTTAGTTTCCCACTAAATGGCTTCAAATTACATACAGAGCTACTGCTGAGGTCTATTAGCACATTACATTACTAATGCCCAGGCGTGAATCAATCTCTTTCTCCCCTTCTGTCCCTCTCCCTCTCCCTCCCTCTCCCTCCCTCCCTCTCTCTCTCTCACTCTCAGAAGAGATGAAACCCAGAGCCTTGGCCATGCTAGGCAAGCACTCTACCACTGAGCCACGCCCCCAGCCCCTCACTGGGGGATTCTAGGCAGGGACTCTACCACTGAGCCACACCCCCAGCCCCTCACTGGGGGATTCTAGGCAGGGGCTCTACCACTGAGCCACGCCCCCAGCCCCTCACTGGGGGATTCTAGGCAGGGGCTCTACCACTGAGCCACGCCCCCAGCCCCTCACTGGGGGATTCTAGGCAGGGGCTCTACCACTGAGCCACGCCCCAGCCCCTCACTGGGGGATTCTAGGCAGGGGCTCTACCATTGAGCCACAGGCCCAGCCCCTCACTGGGGGATTCTAGACAGGGGCTCTCCCTCTGAACCACGCCCCCAGCCAGCCCCTCACTGGGGGATTCTAGGCAGGGGCTCTACCACTGAGCTATATCCCCAACTCTGGCCTAAAGATCTTGGCTCCTGCCCAGTGGTGGCACACACCTATAATCCCAACACACAGGAATCAGAGGCATGTGGATCTCTGAGTTCTAGGCCAGCCAGGTCTACAGAATGAGTTTCAGGATAACCAGGGCTACAAAGTGAGACCGTGACTCAGAAAACCAACAGAGAAGAAAAGATCTTGGCTCCACCACAGTATCATTAGGTCTGTGTCTTGCTGGTGAGAAGACTGATGCAGAGAGGGCAGTTGATTTGCCCAGGGTCACACCGCGTAGCAGCTGTTCAGAGGCAGAGCCCAGGTTTGAGGGCCGATAGTGTAGTTTTCTCGCAGCACCAGCGAAAGCAGAGGCAGGAGAGTCTGTGCTGGACCAGGGTCCTGGGCGCTCTGAGGTGAGATGTTCGTTCATGAGGAGGAGGTAGGGTCCTCCTCCGACACGCCACGCCCTGCCTGGCCTGCTAACAGGGACACTGCTGGGACCACAGAGAAGGGCTTTGTGAGTTCAACAAATTAATCTCTGGTGGATGTACAGCCCGATAACACAGCTGAGGCTGCGACTCCTGTGAGCTCCTGTCCCTCTGTCTGTCTCAGCTGTGGGAGACCAGGAGCCCCTTGGAGCCCACATATCACCCAGAGCAAGGTGTGGTGGTGTCTGTGGGTGGGGGGTGCCCGGGTCCTCAGAGAAGGGCTCATGTGGGACTGGCCCCTGTGCTCACTTCCCAGCCCCGAGCCCTCAGCACCGCATCCTGCTGGATTTCCTTTTCCTGGACACGGAGTGCACTTACGACTACCTGTTTGTGTACGACGGTGACTCACCCCAAGACCCGCTGCTCGCTAGTCTGAGTGGGAGCACCCGGCCCCCACCCATTGAGGCCTCCTCAGGCAAGGTTCGTGGTGACAGGGTATGGGGCCAGCGGTCGCAGGGTTCCTCGGGGATGAGGGAGAGGAGCACACACCTAGGAAGAAATGAGAAAGATGGGAAAGGACAGAAAAAGCCGTTCAGAGGGGATCAGAAGAGACACAGTGGAAGGTGGACCGAGTCGGAATGCTGGGTTTGGTTGGTGGCACATACCTGAAGTCCTGAGGATTGGTGAGTGTTCGAGACCAGCCTGGGTCCCATACTGAAACCCTGTCCCAAGCAGCAGCAACAGCCAAACAAGAACTTCCATACACACACAGAAGACAGACAAAGGAAGGCAGAGAGGGCTGGGGGCGAGTGGTGGTGGTGGTGGTGCGGCTCTGTTGGTAGAGTGTTCGCCTCCCATTCACAAAGCCGCGGGTTCGATCCCCAGCACCCCGTAAAAACAAGTGTGGCGGCGCACACTCTTACACTCTTAACACCAGTGCTGGAGAAGTGGAGGCAGGAGGATCAGAAATTTAAGGTCATTTTCGTCTAGTGGGTGTGGGGCTAGCCTGGGCTAGATGAGATCCTTTCTTAAGCATCAACAAAAGGAGAGCAGGGAAGGAGGTGCGTCCCTGAAAGGGTGGCCCGCCACCCACCACCGGCCCTCTTGTCCTGTAGATGCTGCTCCATCTCTTCAGCGACGCCAACTACAACCTGCTGGGCTTTAACGCCTCCTTCCGCTTCTCCCTGTGCCCTGGAGGCTGCCAGAACCACGGGCAGTGCAAGTCCCCAGGAGTGTGTGTCTGCGAGGCGGGCTGGGGAGGCCCGGACTGCGGCCTGCAGGAGTGCTCAGCCTACTGCGGCAGCCATGGCACCTGTGCCTCGGTGAGCTGTTCCCCCCCCCCACTCCCACCCCCCCCCACCCCCCCCACCCCCCGTCCCCAGTCTCCCTGGTCTGTGACCATGTCTGCCACATCGGCTGAGATAGGGCTCTGTTCCATCCTGACCCTCCCTCCGTGCTGCTGTGGGAGCTAGTCCCGCCTTTCTAGCTCTTTCCCCCACCTCCACCTGCTGCTCTCCCTTTGAGAGGTCATTTCTCACTCTGTCCTTGTCTCTAACCAACCTTCACCTAAGGGTCATGTCTCTGTCCTTCTTCAGGCTCAGGTGGTACCCCCACCTGGCTGTTCTGTTTGGCTTTGGGTCCCTGCCATGATTGTTTATTTGTTTGTTTGGTTTTTGGTTGTTCGAGACAGGGTTTCTCTGTGTAGCCCTGGCTGTCCTGGATTCCCCTTGTAGACCAAGCTGGTCTCGAACTCACAGAGATCTGCTTGCCTCTGCCTCCCGAGTGCTGGGATTAAAGGCGTGTGCCACCAATGTGCAGCCAGGGTCTCATTTTGTAACCACAGTGGCATCCTTCTCCCTCAGCCTCCTGAGTGCTGAGGTTACTGGCATGTGTCCCCACTCCCAGCTGCCTGCCATGGCTTCACCCCTGACATTACAGCTCAGCTCTGCACTGCCAACTTGGCACCTGTGTTGAATTTCGAGCTCTCTTTCATTCAATCTCCCAGCCTGTGTGGAGCCTGGACCTCCCTAACATGTCCTCTTCTGTCTGTCCTTTTCTGTGGGTCTGTCTGTTCTGCCCCACCTCTGTCTCCATTGGGCTGTGTTTCTTGTTCCACTCCCTGGTCCCCATGCTTGTCCCTTTTTTTTTTTCAAGACAAGGTTTCACTGTGTAGTGTTGGCTATCTTGGACTCACTTTGTAGACCAGGCTGGCCTGGAACTCACAGCGCTCCGCCTACCTCTGCCTCCCGAGTGCTGGGATTACAGGCGTGCGCCACAAAGGTTGCTTGTCCCTTTAAAAAAAAAATTATTATTATTATTTCAAGATTTATTATTATATACAGTCTTCTGTCTGCATGTATATCTTCATGCCAGAAGAGGGCATCAGATCTCATTATAGATGGTTGTGAGCCACCATGTGGTTGCTGGGAATTGAACTCAGGACCTTTGGAAGAGCAGGTGGTGCTCTTAACCGCTGAGCCATCTCTCTAGCCTCCCAAAATTATTATTTTTTTTAAGATTTATTTATTTCCTTTAATGTATATGAGTGCTCTATCTGCATGTACACCTATATCCAGAAGAGGGCATCAGATCCCAGTACAGATGCTTGTTAGCCACCATGTGGTTGCTGGAATATTTTTATCTCTTACGTACATTGGTGTTTTGCCTGCATGTATATGTGTGTGCGTGTGTGTTGTTGTTGTTGTATCTGCTGGAACAGGAGTTACAGATAGGTGTGAGCTACATGTGGTTGCTGGGGATTGAACCCAGGTCCTCTGGAAGAGCAGCCAGTGCTCTTAACCTCTGAGCCATCTCTCCAGCCCCTCCCCTCTTGTCTCCTTTTTTCTGTCTGTTTCTTTGAACATTCTTTCCCTTCCTGTCTCTCTTTCTCTGTCTATCTTGGCTCCATTTCTTACTGTGTGTTCCCTGACCCATTTCTCTGTCTTTTTCTCTCTCTGCCTTTTGTCCCCTTCCTCCCAGACCCTGGGACCATGCCGCTGTGAACCTGGGTTCCTGGGACGGGCCTGTGACCTGCACCTGTGGGAGAACCAGGGGGCTGGCTGGTGGCACAATGTGAGCGCCGGGGACCCCGCCTTCTCCGCCCGGATCGGGGCAGCTGGTGCCTTCCTGTCCCCACCAGGGCTGCTGGCTGTCTTTGGAGGTAAGCAGATGGGAGAGGTGGCTGTGAGGGGTCTGGAGGCCAGTCAGCGTGCGGCCAGGTTTTGAGAGCATTCACCTCATTTGCAGGTCAGGACCTTAACAAGGCCCTGGGTGACCTTGTCCTGTACAACTTCTCCACAAACACCTGGGAGTCCTGGGATCTGAGCCCTGCTCCGGTATGGACCGCTCTCTGCCCACTCACGTCGTCGTCCCCTGCCCATCCCTCCCCCCCTCGCCCCATCCCAGGCAGCTGCATCTGAAGACCTACTTCTCCCTGCCTTGGTCTTGGCTCACTCTGAGATTCCTTCTCTCTCTCTTCTTTCTTTCTTTCTTTCTTTCTTTCTTTCTTTCTTTCTTTCTTTCTTTCAAATTCTGCCTGCATGTGTGCCTGCCCACCAGAAGAGGGCGCCAGATCTCACTATAGATGGCTGTGAGCTACCATGTGGTTGCTGGGAATTGAACTCAGGACCTCTGGAAGAGTAGCCAGTGCTCTTAACCTCTGAGCCATCTCTCCAGCCCCCCACCCCGTTCTTTCTCTATGCTGTTGTCCTCCCTCCCTCTTCTCTTTCCTTTCCTCTCTTTCTCCTTTCCTCATCCAGGCTGCCTACTTCCTTCCTTCCCTCCCTCTTTCCTTCCGTGTTTTGGAGACAGGGTCTCAAGATAGCCCAGGGTGGCCTTGAACCCCTGATTTTCCTGCTCCTTCTCGCACTGAGATTATAGACATGCACTACGGAACCCGGTTTGTGCGTCTCTCATGGTCTCCATCTCCTGGGGTTGTTTTCCTTGTTCACTTCCGTTTCTGTCTTTCTGCTTCCTCACTGTCACTGTCTTTTATTTTCACATCTCAAGTCTGCATTTCTCCTCCCTCCTCCCTCCTTCCTTTTGTTTTGAGTTAAGGACTTGGGTTGATATGGGTCCCAGTGTGTAGGCTAGTGTCACCTTGAATTCATAGCAGCCTTCCAGCCTCATCTCTGCCCTGATGGCTGTTCTGTATTTCCTTTTATTTCTATTTATTTGTTTCGGTTTGGCTGGTTTGTTTGTTTGCTTGAATCAGGGTCTCATGTAGGCTAGTCTCAAATTCACTATGTGGCCCAGGTTGGCCTTGAACTCCTGACCCTCCTGCCTCTTGAGTCCTGGGACTCCAGGTCTATACTGCCTCATTTGTCCTGTCTTATATACCCTCTCTGCACACCTGCTTTTCTGCCTTTGTATTTCTGGGCTGGGTCCTCCATGTGTCAAACCTCTGTCTCCTTGTCTCTTTTCCTCAGGCTGCCCGTCACTCCCACGTGGCCGTGGCCTGGGCTGGCTTCCTGGTACTGATGGGTGGTGAGCTGGCCACTGGCTTGCTCACCAACGATGTGTGGGCCTTTAGCCCCCTGGGCGGAGGCCACTGGGAGCTGCTGGCACCACCCGCTTCCAGTCCCTCCGGGCCGCCGGGCCTGGCAGGCCATGCAGCTGCTCTGGTGGATGACGCCTGGCTGTATGTGTCCGGTGGCCGCACTCAGCATGACCTCTTTTCTTCTGGCCTCTTCCGTTTCCGCCTGGACCACAGCAGCAGGGGCTATTGGGAGCAGGTGATCCCAGCAGGTGGGCGGCCTCCTGCTGCCACTGGCCACTCTATGGTGTTCCACGCCCCCTCCCGTACCCTGCTGGTCCACGGTGGACACCGGCCTTCCACTGCCCGGTGAGTAACCTGTTCTACACTCTTGTCCCTCAGGGCCACACCAGCCCAGCATTCTGGTGACTGACCTTCATCTTTAGAGGTCTTTGATCACTGATGGAGTCCTGTAGTCATGTGGTTACGTCCTGCTTTCATCCTTCATTTTTCACTTACTTATTTGCTCACCCTCATGTGCACTCCTGGATCCTTTGCTCGGGCTTTGACCAGCGGCTTTCCCACACACTCCCACTCATTCTCCCGTCCTTCAGCTCTTGCCAGATTACACAAGGTATCAGACCTGGGTCCTGCCCATGGGATGGGCTATAGGTGTGGTCATGGCCGGTCTCAACCGTGGGTGTGGCCAGAGGAGGGAAGGAAGCCCTTCCTGCCCTGAGCACCTGGCCCGTCCCTTCCCTATAGGTTTTCTGTGCGCGTGAACTCCACTGAGCTCTTCCACGTGGATCGGCGTGTGTGGACCACACTGAAGGGCCGGGATGGGCTCCAGGGTCCACGGGAGAGAGCCTTCCACACAGCCAGTGTTCTGGGAAACTACATGGTGGTCTATGGTGAGGCGATCTCCCTGATCACGTCTGCCTGCCAGGGCTTTGAGCCCACCCTGAGCTGTAACTGAGCCTAGACATCCTGACCTCCCCCAAGGCTTGCTGGAGCCCACCCAGAGATGAGACTCATCCTGGGTATCTTCTCTTCCCAGGGGGCAATGTGCACACCCATTACCAGGAAGAAAAGTGCTATGAAGATGGCATCTTCTTCTACCACCTTGGCTGCCACCAGTGGGTGTCAGGGGCCGAGCTTGCCCCACCAGGAACTCCTGAGGGTGAGTCTCTCCCCTGTTTTCCTGAGGGCTTTTGAAGGCCTCTGAATTTTAGCAGAAGCTGCCTCAGTCATCACCTTGGTGGGTGAGGTATCCTCTCCGAATGGCCTCTGAAAGCAAGCCTGGCTAGGGCAGGGTGGGTGACCCCGAAGCAGATGCAGGGGCCTCGAATCTTGGTTTTATTTATTTGTTTTGTTTTTTTGTTTTTTGAGACAGGGTTTCTCTGTGTAACCTTGGCTGTCCTGGACTCGCTTTGCAGACCAGGCTGGCCTTGAACTCACATCAATCTTCCTGCCTCTGCCTCCCGAGTGCTGGGATTAAAGGCGTGTGCCACCTCCGCCTCCCCCACCCCCGGCTTATTTATTTATTTAATTTTGCACGTGTGTATATGTGTGTGCATGCGCATGCACACCCGAGTGCTCACTCGAGCCTGGGGACAGCTTTAGGTATCATCCTCAGGACTCCTGTCTGCTTTCTTTAGTCAGGTCTCTCATTAGCCTGGCTCTCACCATCTAGGCTAGCCTGGCTGGCCAGTGAGCCCCAGGCATGCTTACGGCTCCATCCACGCAGCGCTGGGATTATGGCTGTCCTGTCGTGCCTGGTGTTTTTGTGACAGTTCTGCGTATCGGACTCCAGTCCTAATGACGTGAGACAAGCACTTCACCAACGAAGCCGTCTTCCCAGCCCCAGCCCTAGGTTTTCACTGGGCGGTTGTCAGTTTGCAGCTGCCTAAGCTGCTTCCTAAGCAGCAGTGACTTCATGGTCACAGTGGGCAACAGGTAGAGCCAAGATGACTGGCTTTAAACAGGCATCTACCCAAAACCTTTATGTCTACACCTTAACTTCCTCATCCAAGACACGGGACCCTGATATGTGCAGCTGTTCCGCTACGAAAGTGAGCTGAGCTGACTCGTGAAGCATAAATAGCACAGTGAAGAAGCCAACACTTTGTTCTCCTTTTTAAAAAAATTATAAGCCGGGCGCGGTGGCGCACGCCTTTAATCCCAGCACTCGGGAGGCAGAGGCAGGCGGGTCGCTGTGAGTTCGAGGCCAGCCTGGTCTACAAAGTGAGTCCAGGACAGCCAAGGCTGCACAGAGAAACCTTGTCTCCGGGGGAAAAAAAAAGCAAACAAGCAAACTTGTGATTTTTCTAGGCTGTAAAGATGCTCAGTGGGTAAACACTTGTTATGTAATGTGATTTCTTGTGTTCAAATCCCAAGTCCCCATATAAATGCCAGACATGGCCACGTGTCTGTCTACCTCCAGTGCTGCGGGGCAGAGATAGGTGGAGCTTACTGGATGGCTTTGCTCACCAAAACAGGGAGCTTCAGGTTTGGTGAGAGATCCTTTCTCAAAATGTAAGGCGGGGAGCAGGCGCCTCTGACCTCTGTATGTGAACCCGTGGGTACGGTATTCACCAAACACCACATAGTAAAGTAAATTAGAAAAATGTTGTAATTTTCTGACACTATGTTCCTAGGGCTTGGTAGGTGGAACAGAGTGTAGCCCGACACTCGTCATGACCACATGGTACGCCTTTGTCTCAGAATCCAGACAAAAGGGCGAGAGTGTGACTCACTGGGAGAGCCCTTGCTTAGACTCTACCAGTGAGGGGCTGGGGCGTGGCTCCATGGTGACACCTGCCTGGCACTTGCCTTAGATCTCTAGCATTGCAAAAGTACGTGCATACATACACACATACGTACATACATACACACATACGTACATACATACATACATACACACATACGTGCATACATACACACATACGTACACACATACGTGCATACATACACACATACGTACACACATACGTGCATACATACACACATACGTACATACATACGTGCATACATACACACATACGTACACACATACGTGCATACATACACACATACATACACACATACGTGCATACATACACACATACGTACATACATACACACATACATACACACATACGTACATACATACACACATACGTACATACATACACACATACGTACACACATACGTGCATACATACACACATACATACACACATACGTGCATACATACACACATACGTGCATACATACACACATACATACACACATATGTACATACATACATACAAATTTCTTATTTCTTGGGCAAACACATATGCTTACAAAGTACAGGGGTCGGTAAGAGGTCAGGAAAGACAAGGTTCACGGTTTATAATCAGAAAGGAGGATTTCTTGATTCGTTCTTGGTGAAAGCGTCAGGCAGGCTGGATTTGGGTGCTCGGCAATGCATGGCCTTGGCCGATTCTCTCTCCAGTTCTCAGCTGGTTCCCTTCTGTTCCCTCTTGTTTTGTTCATTTTATTGTGTGCGTGCTTGTGTCCGTGTGCTCAAGCCAGAGTGCATGTAGAGGGCCTGACAACTTTCAGG
Source organism: Acomys russatus (assembly GCF_903995435.1). Lineage (NCBI taxonomy): Eukaryota > Metazoa > Chordata > Mammalia > Rodentia > Muridae > Acomys > Acomys russatus. The sequence goes on from NC_067155.1 coordinate 15,971,969, forward strand.
AGACAGTTCGACTTCCAGCATGTGGGTCCCAGGGCTCGAAGCCAGGTTGCCAGCCTTGGTGGCAGGCCCCTTTCCACAGGGAGCCGCCTTGCTGGCCTCTTGCTGCCTTCGCACGTGTCACCCACAGCTGTTGAATGACACCCGCTCACTTCACATTCTCGAGGGTTGGGGGGGTCTCCCGCCCCATCGTTCAGGAGGCTGCATTTGAGACCAGCCTGGGAGAAAAATCTAAACCCAGAATCCAGAACAAAATAAAACTTAACATTTCCAGAGAGAGGAGACTCTCTTTCCCAGGGTCCCCCTGTCTTGAGCTCAAGATTGGCAGACCTGAGCTAGGGCCCGCATCCATCTCAGAGGCGGGACAGCTCTGCAGATGTCTCACGGCAGCAGCAGGGGGAAGCCTTGTGCTGCAGGTAGACATGAGCAGGTGAGACCTGGGCAGCTGTCTGGGGCCCTCATTCTATTATTCTTATGTTTTTATTTTTTAGTTTTTCGAGACAGGGTTTCTCTGTGTATCCTTGGCTGTCCCAGACTCGCTTTGTAGACCAGGCTGGCCTCGATCTCACAGCGGTCCGCCTGGGATTAAAGGTGTGCACCACCATGCCCAGTTCACCTCATTGTTATTCAGGCTACTCAGGCGAGGACTGAGCCTGTTTATGAGGAAAGAAACCAAGACTTGGCAAAGCTGAGTCTCTCGCCCAGAGCCATATGACTCACAGTTGATGATTTGAATCCGTGTCTGTCACAAAGATCATACTTTTTTGAGATGGTTTGAACAGGGCCACTGGACTTCTGAGAGAAGTGAGAAAACAAACAAACAAACAAACAAACAAACAAACAAAAAAAAACAAGGGCAGAGCCAGGCGGGCCAGGAGGCTTTCTTGGCCAGGTAGGGCCTAGAGCAGCAATAAACCGGCAAGGCTGGTGGAAGCCGCAACAGGAGCTGTGGGAAGGCCTCATGTTGTGCCTGTGTCCTAGGCCGCGCAGCGCCTCCCAGTGGCCGTTACTCACATGTGGCAGCTGTTCTTGGTGGCAGTGTCCTGTTGGTGGCTGGAGGCTATAGTGGCCGGCCTCGTGGGGACTTGATGGCCTACAAGGTGCCCCCCTTCGTGTTTCAGGCACCTGCCTTGGATGTGAGCACTGGGGTACCAGGGGGAAGGGGGTGGCTGTGGGAGGAGGTAGCATGGCCTCTTACAAATGGGAGGTGAGGTGGAGAGGAAGACCCTGGGGAGGGGGAAGAGGGAAGATTGGGGTGTCCCTGTAGGGGCTGAGGGAGGAATGGAGTGGGGTCCTTAAGGTGCTGAGCAGCTGGAGTTAAGTGGGGCCATCCCAGGGACTAACCGTCAGCAGAGAGTGCCAGGTCTTGCGAGCAGTGTCCCCTTCTGTGTCCTGTGCCTCCGCAGTACCACCTGGACTATTGCTCCATGTACACAGAGCACAGCGTCTGCTCCCGGGACCCGGAATGCAGCTGGTGTCAGGGGGCTTGCCAAGCCGCACCCCCTCCCGGGACACCCTCAGGAGCTGTGAGTGACTGCCATGGGCCCTCCGTCCACTAGCACAGAGGCCTGCCTTTAACTCCCCCTGCCTAAACGGTCAGCCATCCAAGATCCCCATTCCTTTTTTTTTTTTTTTTTTTTTTTTTTTTTTTTTTTTGAGACAGGGTTTCTCTGTGTAGCCTTGGCTGTCCTGGACTCACTTTGTAGACCAGGCTGGCCTACCTCTGCCTCCTGAATGCTGGGATTAAAGGTGTGTGCCACCACGCCTGGCAAGATCCTCCTTCTTGCCTCCTGACTGTCACCACTCCAGAGCCTGTGTCTCTCCTAACTCCCGAGTCCCTTTGAATCTAGGAACCTGTCCCTGGAGCCCTGAGGCTCCAGTTTCCTGCTGGCTACCAGGCTGGCCCCCCCTCCCCAGACCTTGTGTCCATAGCTCTTCTCAGCTCCCCTGAGCCCCGGAGGACAGTGTATATTGACTGCACCCTTCCTTTCAGTGTCCAGCGGCCAGCTGCCTGGGCCTAGGCCGCCTACTAAGTGACTGCCAAGCATGCCTGGCCTTCAGTAGCCCCACAGCTCCTCCCCGGGGACCTGGTGCCCTAGGTTGGTGTGTGCACAATGAAAGCTGCCTTCCTCGGCCTGGTGAGTGTCAAGGACGGTGGGGGTAGGGGCTCCGAACACCTCACACTGACCCTCCAGCCTTCCACACTCCCATCCGTCCTCTCAGAGCAGGCCCGCTGCCGAGGGGAGCAGATCTCAGGCACCGTGGGCTGGTGGGGGCCAGCACCCGTCTTCGTGACGTCCCTGGAGGCCTGCGTCACCCAGAGCTTTCTGCCTGGCCTGCACCTGCTCACCTTCCAGCAGCCACCCAACGCCTCTCAGCCTGACAAGGTGGGGGCCAGATGGGCCTGGGGACGGAGCGGACAGTTACAGACCTAGGGTTGCTTCTTTTTAAATGAGTCTTCTTTGGGGGGACAGCACTGGGCACGGGACCCCCCGGGCTTTGTGCATGCTAAAGAGTCCAAGCCGCACCCTAGCCTTCACTGGTAGCCACTGGGCGGGTGTTCAGCTGCTGACTTAGATTGACAGACTTTTTTAAAAACTTTACCCTATAGGTGAAATAGTAACCGTGTCACAAGGCTCTACAAGAGTTTTTTATTGTTTGTTTGTTTTTAAAATTTGAGTGAAATAACACATAAAATCTTTCAAAGTAACTAAGTACTCTCAAAAGATTGTACAACGAGCTGGGTGTGGTGGTGCACACCTTTGATGCCAGCATTTGGCAGTCAGAGGCAGGTGGATCTCTGTGAGTTTGAATCCAGCCTGGTCTGCAGAGGGCATTCTGAGACCCAGTGCGATATAGAGAAACCTTGTTTCAAAGACAAACAAAACAAAAAAGATTATAGAAATATATATATATATATATATATATATATATATATATATATATTTTTTTTTTTTTTTTTTTTTTTTTTTTTTTTTTTTTTTTTGAGACAGGGCTTCTCTCTGTAGCCTTGGCTGTCCTGGACTCACTCTGTAGACCAGGCCGGCCTCGAACTCACAGAGATCCAACTGCCTCTGCCTCCCGAGTGCTGGGATTAAAGATGTGTAGCACTGCACTTGGTATAGACCAATATTTTTGTCATTCCCAAATCAACTCTAGATTTATTTACTAATTGCTCCCTGTCCCCCTCTTCCCTGAACCCTTGGCCGAGGGATTTGCCAGCTGTGGACATTTGATCTAAATGGAGTCAGGTAACCTGCGGCCTCTCTGTCAGCTTCTTTCACTTAGCATAGTGTCTTCAGGGCTCCCCCGGCTATACCTTCACTCGGATGGCTTTCAAGCTGGGTGTGGTAGCACATATCTGTGATCCTGGCACCTGGGAGGCTAAGGCAAGACAGGAGTGAGGCTCTGTCAAAAACAACACAAAAAGCCAAGAACCGCGTCCCTGCCTTGGTGGGAAAGGCATGGTGGCCAGAGTGTGAGGCAGCCAGGAAGCAGTGGGGCGCGTCCTGGCACTTGGCTTGCCTTCTTGGTTTTGTTTACTTTGGTGTTGCACACATGTTCAGTGGGAGTTTCTACCTCAGCTCATGCGGTTTAGCAGTTCCCTCACACGCACGCTTCTAGAGTTGTTCCCAGTGATTCTGAGTCCTGTCCAGTTGACAGTCATTGCTGGTGCAGCAAGCCAGGCTGCTCTTGAACTCGTGGTAGTCCCCCTGCCTCTGCCTCCTGTGTACACATACTCAGTCTACTTCTTAATATATCCAGGCATTCTCTCCCATAACAGAGTGTAGGAAATGCTCTCGTTCTTTTTTATTACTTGCTATTGTTTTTGAGACACAGTTGTGATGTATTGCCCAGGCTGGCCCGGTAGCCTTGGCTCGGGTGAGCCTCGCTTGGCTGCCTCCTGAGTAACTGGTGCTGTGAAAGCACATGCGCCTGTGTGCCCCCTTCTCTCTCTGAACCGGGCTCTCTCGGCGCCTAGGCAGGCCTTGAACTTGCTACGTAGCTGAGACTGGCCTTAGATGCCTGCACATCCTGAGTACCTGAGTTACAAGTCTCTGCCACTACGCCAGCTTGCCCTTCTTATTTTCAACAGTTATATAACACTCCGTTTACATGTAAATGCGATACTGCTGTGTTTTTGGTTACTTATTTTGGGGAATAAGGTCTGGCTGTGTAGTCTAGGCTGGCTTCAGTCCTGCCTAAACCTCCCAAGTGCTGGGTTTGTAGGTGTGGGCCAACAAGTCCTGGTCCTGTCCGTTACATAACTGGTCTCCAGTGATGACCACATGGGTTACTCTGTTCTGCTGTGACAGAATGACACCCTAACAAGCAAATAAATCTCGCGCACGGTCATCATTAGGATTGTCGGGCCTAGCCTTGGCAGGGCTTGCTGGGAAAGCAGGGACCTGGGGACGAAGATGCGGAAGGGTCCAGTCTTAAAGAGTAAAAGACACTCTTTGGCTTTGTTTTTGTTTGAGGTGGGCTCTCATTATGTAGCCCTGGATGGTCCAACTCCCAATGTAGACAGGGTTGGCTTTGAACTCACAACTAACTGCTTGTTTCTGCTTCCCAAGTGCTGGTATTAAGGGTGTATGCTACCACACCTGGCTGGTTTTAAGGAATATATAAATTTATTAGTGTGTGTGCACATGTAGGTCAGAGAACAGTTTTGTGGAAATGACTATCTTCCAGTTTGTGTAGGTTCTGGGCCTGAACTCAGAACTTATATTTTTATGGCTGTTTTGTTTTTGTTTTCTCGAGATAGTGTTTCTCTGTGTAGCCCTGGCTGTCTGGGAACACCCTCTGTAGATCAGGCTGGCCTTGAATGCAGAGCTTTTCCTGCCTCTGCCTCCCGAGTGGTGGCATAAAAGGTGTGCACCACCATCACCACCTGGCTCCGAACTTACACATTTAATGGAGATTCTGGGGCTAATCTTCCAGGCTTGCATGACAGGCGCCTTTGCTCCTGCGGCATCTTGTTGGTCCCTCAGTCATTTGAGTTTTGCTATGACCTGAAGATGAGGTTGGGTTGGGGCCAAGGTGGAACCAGTTTCTATTGTCTAAATTTGGTCCCCTACAGGAATGATGGGTTTGTTGCCTTAGCTCAGTCCCCTGCCTCAGTCTCTCATTTGGTGAAGGTGGTTTGGCCGTCCTGCCTCCTCTGGTTCTGGTGTGGCCTGAGGGGCATAGATACTTAGGGACAGCCTATCCACAGCAGAGAGGGACTGACATACATTTCACATGACACAGGTCTCCATTGTCCGAAGTACAACTATCACCTTGACCCCCAGCCCGGAGACAGACGTGTCCCTGGTCTACCGAGGCTTCATCCACCCGCTGCTGCCGGGAGGGCCAGGCGGCCCTGGAGCAGAGGACGTGGCTGTGTGGGCTCGGGCCCAGCGCCTCCATGTCCTGGCACGGATGGCCAAAGGCCCTGACACCGAGAACATGGTGAGGGATTCTAGAACATTCTGAGGTGATTTTTGGTAAATACGGGCATGCGTGTGGTTTGGGGCATCTGTGGTTATGTCAGCATTCTGGGGTCAGTGAGGAACATTCAGACATGGGCTCTATCGGGAGGAAGGGGGCTGTGCAGTTTTCAACTGAGAGCCGGATTTGGGTAATTCTGGGGAGGATGAGAAAGGTTTGTGACAAGTCAGAGTTCCCTGAGGAGGACGTGGGTCATGGGGAGGGGTGGCAGCTTCCCAAAGTCCAAGGACTTCTGAGGCCCTCTTCATCTTTGGGGGGTGGGGGGTGGGGTGGGGGGTGAAAGGCGTGCGGGGCGGGGGAGAGGGAGGGGACTGGGTCCTTGGAGGGATTGAGAGTCTGAAGAAGGAGAGTGGAAAGTTCTGAGGTGCGCCTGTTGCTCACCACACTGCAGGAGGAGGTGGGACGCTGGGTGGCTCAGCAAGAGAAGGAAACGCGGCGTCTGCAGCGCCCTGGCTCTGAGCGCCTCTTCCCAATGCCCGGGAGAGGCCACAAGTACGCGGTGGAGATCCGAGGCCAGCTCAACGGTTCGGCAGGCCCTGGGCACAGTGAGCTCACTCTGCTGTGGGACCGGACTGGAGTGCCAGGCGGCAGCGTGAGTGTCTAGCCTCCACCTTGATTGCTAAGCTTTGGCCTCAGACCTTCTGGCTTTCCCAGTTCCTAAGGCACTTGATGCCACCAGGCTCTAACATTTGACCTTAGGCTCTGAAATAATTTCTATATTCTTTTGGACATCCTAGGATGGAACCCAGGGCCTTGTAGGTTCTATCAAGTACTCTACCTCACTGGTAGACTTTAGGAAGGGGCTTTCCCATTGAACCACACCCCTGGCCCCTCACTGGGGGATTCTAGGCAGGGGCTCTACCACTGAGCCACACCCCCAACCCCTCACTGGGGGATTCTAGGCAGGGGCTCTACCACTGAGCCACGCCCCAGCCCCTCACTGGGGGATTCTAGGCAGGGGCTCTACCCTTGAGTTCCCTCCCTCAAGCTCTCACTTATGGATCCTAGGCAGGTGTTTTACCCCTGAGCTACACCTAAATGTCCTCTGTCTATAGCTGACTTCTCCTCAGTTTCTCGTCCTTCAGACCATGGCCCCTTTCCTGTGCCAATTTCCTAAATCCCTGTTGTAGTTCTCATGCCGTCTCCAGACTGTTTTTAAAAAATATTTTATTTAATTTTAATTTATGTGCATGTGTTGGTGTAGGGGTGTCAGGTCTTGGAGTTACAGACAGTTGTGAGCTGCCATGTGGGTACTGGGAATTGAACCCGGGTCCTTTGGAAGAGCAGGCAGTGCTCTTAACCACTGAGCCATCTCTCTAGCCCCATCTCCAGACTTTGAACTGCAGTCATCACCTCCAGTTGAGTTTGCCCCCAAACCTGACTCCCATCCTGTGTTCCCTGCCGCAGGAGATCTCCTTCTTCTTCCTGGAGCCTTACCGTTCTTCAGCCTGCACTTCCTATTCCTCCTGTCTGGGCTGCTTGGCTGACCAGGGCTGCGGCTGGTGCCTCAACAGTGCCACCTGTCACCTGCGTCAGGGCAAGGCCCACTGTGAGGACGATGGGACTGGCGAGTCCCTGCTGGTGCTGGTACCTGCCCTCTGTCCACTCTGCGAGGAGCATCGTGACTGCCACGCCTGCACCCAGGTGTCTACGAGATCACAGTAGGGAGTGGGGTGTTCTGGGATAGGTTCCTTTAGAGGTGGCATGGACAGTAGAGGTGTCTTGGTGACGGTAGGTAGCTGGGACTAGTGTCCTTGGTCTCCAAGAGCTGAGTGGGAAGTAGAGGGAGCGAGGCTGAAAAAAATGGGCACTTGGGAGTCAGAACATTCCCTGTGGCAAAGGCCAGAAAAGGCATCGAGCGGGCGTGGTGGCTCACGTCTTTAATCCCAGCACTCGGGAGGCAGAGGCAGGCGGATCGTTGTGACTTCGAGGCCAGCCTGGTCTACAAAGGGAGTCCAGGACAGCCAAAGCTACACAGAGAAACCCTGTCTCAAAAAAACCAAAAAAGAAAAAAGAAAGAAAAAAAAAAGAAAGAAAAAAAATAAAAAGAAAGAAAAGTAATCAAGCGCTCCTGCGAGGGCAAGTGGGCGTCTACCCACTTAGACCAAGGTTAGCCTGGAGCAGATTGTCAGCCTTGTTTGCTCCTGCTGGTAACGCCCCTCCTCCTCTGCTTCCTGTTTCTGGGGAGAGTTTGTTCCTGTGACCTGCAGGGAAGCCACGGGTCCCAGACTCTTCCTGTCAGGCAGCCCCAAGCAGAGTCATGTTCCACTGGCTTCAAATGGTCCTTTTTCTTCTGATGCTCAGTCTTGCTCTATAGCCTGGGTTGGCCTCTGACTCACGATGCTTCTGCCTCAGCCTCCCATGTGCTGGGACTCCTGGCAGGTGACACCACCGTGGGCTCTTAGACTGGTAGCTGAGGTTGGGAAAGTATATGCCTCTTTGCCCATCTCTGGATCCAAAGGATTTTAACTCCACCTGCCCCCAACTCCTGACAGAACTGCTGTTGTCCAAAGAAGGGGTGAGAGCTAGGTAGACAGACAGGTGGCTGTGGCTGCAGGTGGGCTTCAGGGAGGCATGCTGGGAGGAGGTGCTTGCAGATGGCCTTGGGACAGGAGGGAGAGGCAGCTGGGTTCTGGGCAGGTGATGGGCTGAGTCGTAACCTTGTCCTTGTACCCCAGGACCCCTTTTGTGAGTGGCATCAGAGCACCAACCGCAAAGGGGACGCAGCTTGCAGCCGGCGAGGCCGGGGTCGAGGTGCTCTGAAGAACCCAGAGGAATGCCCGCCGCTCTGCAGCCAGTGAGCCCAGCTAGGTCCTGGAGGGGGGGCATGGGCATGGGGGTGTGGGCTGCAGTGACCTAGCCCTGCTTTCACCCCACCAGACGCCTGACCTGTGAGGACTGCCTGGCCAACTCTAGCCAGTGTGCTTGGTGCCAGTCCACTCACACCTGCTTCCTGTTTGCTGCCTATCTGGCCCGGTACCCACACGGGGGCTGTCGTGGCTGGGATGACAGGTGCGCTCCAGGGGCTGAGGAGATGGGGCTCCCGACTAGGGGAGCGCACTGGGTTCTGACCCCTTCCACGCATCACTCTGCAGCGTGCATTCTGAGCCACGGTGCAGGAGTTGTACGGGCTTCCTGACTTGCCACGAGTGTCTGCAGAGCCACGAGTGTGGTTGGTGTGGCAACGAAGACAACCCCACTCTGGGGAGGTGAGGGACTGGGCTGCTTTTGTGGGACCCCCGCTCTCCTGCTTTGTTTCTCTGCTCCATTGCCCTGCCCTACATCCCGTGACTGCCCTTCTGATTCCTCACCGTGTGTGATCTGCTGTTTTCTCCTTTACTTTCTCTGTCTCTGTTTTCTTCTGTCTTTCTGTTTTCTGTCTCCTTGTCTGTCTCCTATTTCTATATTGTCTCCTCTTTTGATCTCTTACTAAACAGGTGCCTACAAGGAGATTTCTCTGGCCCCCTGGGTGGCGGGAACTGCTCCCTGTGGGTGGGCGAGGGCCTGGGGCTGCCTGTGGCACTCCCTGCCCGCTGGGCGTATGCCCGCTGCCCAGATGTGGATGAGTGTCGCCTGGGCCTGGCGAGGTGTCATCCGCGTGCAACCTGCCTGAACACGCCTCTCAGCTATGAATGTCACTGCCAGCGCGGCTACCAGGGCGATGGCATCACACACTGTAACCGCACGTGAGTGAGATGTGGGTTGTCATGGAAATGTTGCCTCAGGGCTGGAGCTCGAGATAGAGAGGAAGCTGTTGTGGTAGCAGGGTCTCAGTAGAACCAGTGTCCCCAGTAAGCTTGGCGTTTTCACCTGCCGACCAGGATCTCAGCGCAATGACAAGGAGCCTAAGGCAACCCTAGTAACCGAGAAAGCAGGCTACCCCTGTGGACCATAGCCTTCGGAGTCACCATGGAGATGGAAGAGAGTTTTCACAGTGGTGCTGTGTGGTTTCTATGGAAACAGGCATCACCACGTGTGATAGCATTGCCTTGGAAACAGGTTTCCTTACACAGCACAGGACCATTGAAAGAGACAGCCACTTGTGAGAGTCTTGCAGTGGGTGGAGTCTTGCAGTGAGGTGCTTTGAGGACTCTGGGCCCACCCAGGCCCACCCAGCCCTTTCCCCACCTCCACATGATCACATGATTCTCCAGGTGCTTGGAAGACTGCGGCCACGGGGTGTGTAGCGGTCCCCCGGACTTCACTTGCGTGTGCGATCTAGGTTGGACTTCGGATCTGCCCCCACCCACGCCTGCCCCGGGCCCCCCTCCCCCACGTTGCTCTCGAGACTGCGGCTGCAACTTTCATAGCCACTGCCGCAGGCGGGGACCTGGCTTCTGTGACGAGTGCCAGGGTAAGCTACCGTGGTGCCCCGCAGGGGCCCCCTTCCTGTTTAGGACTCCAGTTTCTCCCATTCTAAGACTCCCCTCAGGTAGTGTGTGCCCCTGTGCCCCAGTCCCTGCTCCTGTCCTGTCTCCTTAGCTGGGCCTCACTCTCCTCTCTTGGGGCTTGATGTCTCTCTTCCCTGGCCTCCGCCTTGTTTGACTTTTTAAAGCAGCTTGGGAGGGGGCGTCTTCGATCGACTGAGTCAGGCGGTCCGGGCCCCTGTCAGTCTTTGCTCCTGACTTTGTGTCCCACCTGCTGGGACCTCCACAGACTGGACGTGGGGGGAACATTGTGAACGGTGCCGGCCTGGCAGCTTTGGCAATGCAACGGGCTCTGGTGGCTGCCGACCCTGCCAGTGCAACGGGCATGGAGACCCGCGCCGTGGCCACTGTGACAACCTCAGTGGGCTCTGCTTCTGCCAGGACCATACTGAGGGTGCCCACTGTCAGATTTGCTCTCCAGGATACTATGGGGACCCCCGGTAAGTCAGGAACCTGTGGGGCGTGGCAGAGAGGGGTTAGGGCCCGATGACATAAGACAGAGTGGTCTGATACTATCTTTCTTATGTTTCTGCAGAGCTGGTGGGTCCTGCTTCCGGGAGTGCGGGGGTCGTGCCCTCCTCACCAACGTGTCCTCGGTGGCTCTGGGCTCCCGCCGCTTTGGGGGTCTCCTGCCTCCAGGTGGTGGGGCGGCAAGGGCTGGACCTGGCCTGTCCTACTGTGTGTGGGTTGTCTCAGCCACGGAAGTGCTACAGCCCTGTGCTCCTGGCACCCTCTGTCCCCCGCTCACCCTCACCTTCTCTCCGGACAGCAGCACCCCCTGCACGGTGAGCACTGAGGAGCCTAGGGTTCAGTTTACAAGCTAGAACCATGGGGCCTGGAGAGATAGCTCAGTGGCTGAGAGCACTGACTGCTCTTCCAAAGGTCCTGAGTTCAATCCCAGCATCCACATGGTAGCTCACAACCACTGTATTGCGATCTGGTACCCTCTTCTGGCCTGCAGGTGTACATGCAGGCAAGAAAACTATATACATAATGAATAAATAAATCTTAAAACAAAACAAAACAAAAAACAAGCTAGAACAATGTCCCATTCTCGACCTGGATCCCCCAGACAGATCCTGACCCCCACGTTCCTGCTTGGTTCGCTCGATCCTACGTGTCTAACCCTGTCAGGCCATCGGCCCCTTTTGCTCTAGGCTCTCCGATCCTGAGCTCCTGCCTCTCATTCTTCAGTTCCTCCAGCTTTCCTCCCAGAGCAGGCATGGCCACTTCCTCCACCTCATGTGCCCACTCTGATTCGTCCACTTCTAATGTACTACTGTGTATTTAGAGAGAGGGTTGGTGCCAGCGTGCCTGGTTTATTAGCTGTGTCTGCTCTGGACACAGGGTGGGAGGGGTGGCCTCCATGTTAGAAATGTAATAATGGTCTACCCTGAGTGTTCAAATAGTCCATCCCTTACACTTGGGTTGTTGCTCTCATTCTCTCTCATATTTTCTCCACCCCCACCTCTCTCCATGTAGCCTAGACTCATGGTGAATTCACAGTCCTGCCTCACCCTCCGTGGAGATGAGATCTGAGGCACATCCCACTGTACTCTGCTCTCTCTTCTCCCAGACTCCAAGCAGATCCATAACTCTTTATTTTTATTTATTTGTTTTTTTTTTTTTTAAGATTTGTTTATTTATTATTATGTATACAGCGCTCTGCCTGCATGTACATCTGCAGGCAGAGGAGGACATCAGATCACATTATAGATGGCTGTGAGCCACCATGTGGTTGCTGGGAATTGAACTCATGACCTCTGGAAGAGCAGACAGTGCTCTTAACCACTGAGCCATCACTCCAGCCCCATATTTATTTGTTATTTTTTGGCTGTCCTGGACTCGCTCTGTAGACCAGGCTGGCCTCGAACTCACAGCAATCCACCTGCCTCTGCCTCCCAAGTGCTGGGATTAAAGGCGTGTGCCACCACGCCCGGCCACATCCGTAACTCTTGATTCTGTGTCCTTTCCAGCTGAGCTACGTCCTGGCCTTTGATGGGTTCCCGCGCTTCCTGGACACTGGGGTCGTCCAGTCAGACCGGAGCCTCATAGCTGCCTTCTGTGGCCAGCGGCGGGACAGACCCCTCACTGTGCAGGCTTTATCCGGTATGCGAGCTTGAGGGAGTAACACAGACTCCTCATCCTTTAGTGTTGGGGACGGAATCCAACCTGAGCCCCTTAAGTGCTGGGCAAACTCTCTGCTGCCACGCCACACCTCCAGCCCTCGCTGCTGGGCTCTAGACAAGCATTCCCCCTTGACCTCCATCCCAGCCCTCGTTCTGAGCTATTTTAAACTTAAGCATTTTAAAGTTTCAACCGGGGGCTGTGTCCCATGCTTCTGCACCTGTCACGGATCGGGTGTAGGACCCAGGTTCCCGCTCAGGGACTGGCATACGCTGCAGGTGACAAAGGCCTTTGCCTGGTCATCTGTCTTTTCTCCATCTCTGGACTTCAGTTGAGAGAAGCAGGGTTTTGCTGTCTAGGACGGTTTTGGAGAACGGGGTGGTCGGCCATGTCTTTGCGGGACTTCCGATATAGCTGGTGTGTGGAACCCTGAGCCATGTCCTTACTCTTACACACACTCTTACACACAAAGGGAGTCTTGTCCCTTTGGGGGACACTTGGCAATCTAGAAACATTTGAATGAAAGTTAGAGATTCCTCTGCCATCTGGCCGATAGACACAGAGAAACGGCTGTTCATTGTATAGGTACACAGGAGTGTTCACACAAGAGATTTCCCAACTCTCAGCATCCACCTGGCTGAGAGGATGAGAAACTTCAGGCATGGAGACGTGAGAGAGAGAGAGAGTACCACTGGAGCTGGCTCCATGTGGTGCTTTAAGCAGGCTTTTGGAAGCACTTCCCTGCATGTGGCTCAGAGCAGTTCTGAGGCCGGAGGCAAAGGGTTTCGCTGTAGCTTGTGTGAAACCCCAGGCCATGAGGCAGCTACTAAAACAGGGGGCTCTCACGGAGTCTGACGTGGGTACTGCAGTGAGCCAGGGACACCTGTGCTGCCCTCATGCACTCGGGGAGAGGACACACTACCTCTTTTCCCAAGGCAGTGGGGAGGGATGGGCTCTGGCCTTGCCTTGGGAGCTGGGGCCAGGCGAGGCTTCTTTAAAGAGGGGAATCAGGGTAGAAACAGAAGGTCAGGGGAGGGGGAGGGCAGCTTCTCCAGGAGGAAGAGTAGCGAGTACAGATGGCAAAAGTTGGAGATCTTGAGTTCAGAGGAGTCTCTAGGGCCCTCTGGGTGCCAGAAAGGGAGTTTTTTTTATTTGAAAGAAGGTCTCACAGTGATGCCTAGGATCCCCTCAGACTAAAGCACTTGTGCCTTCTCAGCTTCCCTAGTAATGGAATTATCACAGGGACATGCCACTGTGTCCACTGTGTCCACCCTCTCTTCCTCCATCCCTTCCCTTTTTTGAGGCAGGGTCTCATAGCCTGGGCCCGCCTTGAATTCAGTTTAGCTGAGGGTGACCTTGAACTCCTGAACCTCATGCCTCCATCTCCCCAGTGTTGGAATAATAGGTATGGGCCACTGTGCCAGGTGTTATGTGGTGCTGGGAACGGAAGCCAGGGCTTTGTCCATGCTGGGCAAGCACTCTACCAGCCGAGCCGTAGCTTAGCAACTGGCTTTCTCTTTTCTTTGCCCAGAGTGGCCTTGACTCCTGAGCCTCTAGCCTTCTCTCCCGAGAGCTAGGATCACAGGTGTGCACCTGCACTGTAGTCTTTGTCAGGAAAGCTGCCCTTACACACGAGCACCGTAGAGCCGTGGAAGGTTTGCAGTTGCTCACGAGAGGACCAGGTTCGTGTCTGAGAGAGCACACGGGCTGCTGGAGGTCACAATGTAGGGCAGCCAGGAGGCGGTGGGCGATGGGGGCTGCTGCATCCAGCGAGATGAGGCACTGGTTTGGATGGCAGCCCGAAGGAGAGCAAGCAGTGGGTGAATAGAGAATTTAGGCATCTGGGCTTTGTGTGTGTGAGTGTGTGTGTGTGTGTGTGTGTGTGTGTGTGTGTGTGTGTGTGTGTTGGCAGGGACTGAATGGTCCTGTGTGTGATAGGCACATATTCTACCATAGAGTTACTAGAGCCCTAGCCTAAGATTTAGGTTGGAAACAGCTGGAATTTGGAGCCGGGTGTGGTAGCACACTCCTGTGACCCTAGCACTTGGGAGAAAGAGACTGGACCATCAAGGTCATCCTCAGTTACTTAGTGAGTTCAAGGCCAGCCTGAGCTACATGAAACCTGGTCTAAAACACCAAAGCTTCCCACTCAAAACTAAAATGAATGGAACCTGATGGACTGGGTAAAGGGGAGGGCGTTTCGTAAGTGGCTGGCTTCCGTGGTTTTCCTCCGCCAGCACAGCATCAGCATCTGGAGTGGGGCCCTCCCACCACTCACACCTCTGCCTCTTTCTCCACAGGGCTACTAGTGCTGCATTGGGAGGCCAACGGCTCCTCATCGTGGGGGTTCAACGCGTCTGTGGGCTCTGCCCGATGTGGATCTGGGGGTCCTGGCAGCTGCCCTGTCCCTCAGGAATGTGTGCCCCAGGATGGGGCCACAGGTGCTGGCCTCTGCCAGTGTCCTCAGGGCTGGGCTGGCCCTCACTGCCGCATGGCTCTGTGTCCTGAGAACTGCAACGCCCACAATGGGGCAGGGATTTGTAACCAGGTACAGGTGGGACGGCAACTGCCAGGTGGGACAGCAGCTGCCAGGTGGGACAGGTGGGATAGCAGCTGCCAGGTGGGACAGGTGGGACAGCAGCTGCCAGGTGGGACAGGAATGGTGTTCAGGGCTCCTTTGAGCTTCTTTCTGCTGTCCCCAGAGCCTAGGTGTATGCATCTGTGCTGAGGGCTTCGGTGGCCCAGACTGTGCCACAAAGCTGGATGGTGGACAGCTGGTCTGGGAGACGCTCATGGACAGCCGCCTCTCAGCTGTGAGTCAGGGCTACAGCTTTGTCCCACCCATCCTTTCCCCTCCGGCTAGGCCTGGCACTTTGTCATGACCCTAGCCTGGCCTCTCACACCCTCATTTCCACTTCAGGACACTGCCAGTCGCTTTCTACACCGTCTGGGACACACTATGGTAGAGGGACCCGATGCCACCCTGTGGATGTTTGGAGGCCTAGGCCTGCCACAGGGCCTGCTGGGAAACCTGTACAGGTAAGGACTACCCTAGGGAGTCGGGATACTTGCATTAGAAAAGCTTATTCTAGGGACTGCTCACCCCAGGTATTGCAGAAAAACCACTCTGGTGAGGGACACCCCAAAGGTGGTTGGGACACTTGTTATAGGAAGCTCGCCTGCTTGTGGGCACCAGGAGGATGGTTTGGGAACGGTAAGATGGCTGTCATAGGAAATGCGATGCGAGGGTTAGGGTTAGGGCGCCTTTAAAGACGCAGGGATGACTGCTTCATGAGACGGATACTTTGCATTTTGGCTGCAGGTATTCAGTCAGCGAGCGCAGGTGGACACAGATGCTGGCAGGAGCTGAGGATGGCGGCCCGGGCCCATCACCCCGCTCCTTCCATGCAGCTGCCTATGTGCCTGCTGGCCGTGGTGCCATGTACCTGCTGGGGGGCCTCACAGCTGGGGGCGTCACCCGTGACTTCTGGGTGCTTAACCTCACTACCCTGCAGTGGAGACAGGAGAAGGTGAGCGTCTGTCTCCATCCTAGCTCTGCTTCTCACAACAGGTCAAACACAGATGGCATTGCAGTTCCTTTGAGTTTCATCACCAAAGGAGTCTATAGAAACCTTGTCTAGAATCCCCCAGTGAGTGTATGCAGGCATGGATCAGTGCTAAGGCTTTTACCTAGACACCCTGAGTGAGGGGCTGGGGGTGTGGCTCAATGGTAGAGCCTCTGCCTAGAATCCCCCAGTGAGGGGCTGGGGGTGTGGCTCAGTGGTAGAGCCCCTGCCTAGAATCCCCCAGTGAGGGGCTGGGGGTGTGGCTCAGTGGTAGAGCCCCTGCCTAGAATCCCCCAGTGAGGGGCTGGGGGTGTGGCTCAGTGGTAGAGCCCCTGCCTAGAATCCCCCAGTGAGGAGCTGGGGGTGTGGCTCAGTGGTAGAGCCCCTGCCTAGAATCCCCCAGTGAGGGGCTGGGGGTGTGGCTCAGTGGTAGAGCCCCTGCCTAGAATCCCCCAGTGAGGAGCTGGGGGTGTGGCTCAGTGGTAGAGCTCCTGCCTAGAATCCCCCAGTGAGGGGCTGGGGGTGTGGCTCAGTGGTAGAGCCCCTGCCTAGAATCCCCCAGTGAGGGGCTGGGGCGTGGCTCAGTGGTAGAGCCCCTGCCTAGGATCCCCCAGTGAGGGGCTGGGGTGTGGCTCAGTGGTAGAGCCCTTGCTTACCTTACACTAGGTTCTGGAGTCAACCCTGAGCACCACAGTGGGGTAGGGAGTTACAAAATCAAACTTCGTTGGCCAACTTAGGTTATACATTCATAGTTCCAAGCTGATTTCTGGACAAGGGCCCGTGACACTCGTGTCGGCCTGGATGGGATGCAGTCCTGCCCACCCAACCACAGAGCAGCGGAGAAAGGACTTACTTGTGTTTTACCTGAAGATGTGGGTGTAGAGCGGGCAGATCCTAACTGGGCCCTGGCAGACCAGGGTCTGAGCAGCCCTGTGGAACTCTGCTCCTCAGCTGGGGTTGGTCTTCTCTCCAGAGAGTGAGTGACATTAGCTCTGCATCTCACAGGCCCCTCAGAACATGGAGTTGCCAGCTGTTGCAGGTCACACGCTTACTGCCCGCCGAGGCCTCTCTCTGCTCTTGGTTGGTGGCTACTCCCCTGAAAATGGCTTCAACCAGCAGTTGCTAGAGTACCAGCTGGCGACTGGCACCTGGGTCTCTGGTGCCCAGAGTGGGACACCCCCAACAGGTGCGGCTGCAATGGAAGCTGCCAGGGCTTTCCTCACGCTTTCGCTCCACCCCCACTTCCTGGTCATTGTCCTCCGGCTGTAGCTAGCTCTCCAGGGAAGCACCACTGGCCTGCTACCTCCCTTAATGCAGCGGCCACTTCCTCCCCGAGGCTCTAAGGTCACCTCCTCCCAGGAGCTCTTTGTTCCCTTCTGCCCTCTCCTCCTGTGTCTCTCCTCCATGCCCTGACCACCTTGTCAGACAGCCGGCCACCTTCTCTCCTTCCTGCTGCCCTGTCACAGCTTCCCAACCACCGGCTGGCCTTGCTGGGGTTGTCTTCAGGACCCTAAGGAGAGGGGAGGGGTAAAGGGCTCCCCAAGTCTCTGGCCCCGGGGCTGTTCGGGAAAGGAATGTGGTCACGAAGAAGAGGAGCCCAGGAAGTCAGGGGACACTGCTGGCTCTCAGCCCTTCCCTGCCATCTCTGTGGCCCCTCTGCCCCACAGGTCTCTATGGTCACTCTGCGGCCAACCACGAGGCCACTGACTCCCTCTGTGGCCCCTCTGCCCCTGCAGGTCTCTATGGTCACTCTGCAGTCTACCACGAGGCCACTGACTCCCTCTACGTGTTTGGGGGTTTCCGCTTCCATGTGGAGCTGGCAGCACCGTCTCCGGAGCTCTACTCCCTGCACTGTCCTGACCGTACCTGGAGCTTGCTGGCACCTTCTCAGGGGGCAAAGGTTAGGACAACTGGCTATAGCTGCAGAAGGGAGCTTCTCCAAGCACTGGCTTCCCCTGCCCAGTTTCCTCAGGACAATCCTGTCCATCAGCCCCCTGTGCTGAACCATGGCAATGCTGATTCTTTCTTTCCATCCTTGGTTTGAAGGAAAGGATCCTTGGCCAGGTTTCTGCCCTACACCCATCCTGACAGAGCCCCTCCCCTGCTTGAGCCAGCCCCCCCCCCCCCATGTTTCCCTGTAACCCCCGCCTTAGTGTGGGAGAGCAGGGACCTGTCCATTCCGGTGGAACAGTTGCGTGTAATGTGCACACATCCCCGAGCCTCTCTGGGGTGGAGGGCGACACAAGAGACCACGTTTACAGAGAGTGGGGTGGGTGGTGGGGCCCAGGGGATGTTCTGTGGGTTGCTCCACAGGACCAAAGCGTTTCCCTTCAGAACCAGGTAAGGACCGAACAAGCTGGTTGAGGCCGAACAAGCTGGTTGAGGCCGGGAGGGTTGGGGAGGAGCGCGTGGAACCAAGGGTGGGGCTCTGATGGCCCCTCCCTCCATGTGTCTGCCAACAGCCCCGCCCCCGGCTCTTCCATGCTTCAGCTCTGCTAGGAGACACCATGGTGGTGCTTGGGGGGCGCTCGGACCCAGATGAGTTCAGCAGTGATGTTCTGCTCTACCAGGTCAACTGCAACACCTGGCTCCTGCCTGACCTCACGCGTGAGTCCCTGCTGCCCGCCATGGGGAGCCCCGTCCTTCATCAGAAGTCACTCGGGTTTCTTTGAACCCATTAGACAAGTTCCTTTGCCTTCCCATATATCTAGAGACCACGGAGTTACTTTCTTTTCTCTAGTTTTTTGAGACAGGGTTTCTC
This sequence comes from Acomys russatus, assembly GCF_903995435.1. Lineage (NCBI taxonomy): Eukaryota > Metazoa > Chordata > Mammalia > Rodentia > Muridae > Acomys > Acomys russatus. The sequence continues at coordinate 15,990,340 of NC_067155.1, forward strand.
TGTGTCACTTTGGCTGTCCTGGAACTTGCTTTGTAGACCAGGCTGGCCTCGAACTCAGATCTGCCTGCCTGTGCCTCCACCTGCCTCTGCCTCGCAAGTGCTGGGATTACAGACGTGCACCATCACTGCCTGACTACTTTCTTTTTTATTAAAAAATGTTTTTTAGATTATATTTACTTATTTGTTAGTGTATGTGTTTATATGCACATGCTGTGGTGTAATATGTTGGTTAGAAGCCAGCCTGAATGAGTTGGTCCTGCCTTTCCACGTGGGTCCTGGGATTGAACTCAGGTCATCACACTTAGTCGCAAATGACTTTACCTGCTGAGCAATCTCAGGGTCACTTTCCTTTTTTCTCAGAATGCTTTATTTATTGTTTTGTTGTTTTGAGATAGAGTTTCATTATGTCAGCTTGGCTGGCCTGAAACTCACCATGTAGGCCAGCTGGCCTCCTCATAGAAGCCAACTCACAGAGATCCACCTGCCTCTGAATCCTGAAGGCTGGGATTAAAGGCGTGTGCAACTACAGAAAATTTTTTAAAAAGATTTATTTATTATGTATACAGTGTTCTGCCTGCATGTACACCTGTAGGCTAGAAGAGGGCACCAGGTCACATTATAGATAGTTGTGAGCCACCATGTGGTTGCTGCGGATTGAACTCAGGACCTTTGGAAGAATAGATGGTGCCCTTAACCTCTGAGCCATCTCTCCAGCGCCACAGAAATATTTTTTATTCTAGTTATAAAAGTAATTGTAATTATTACACATAATTTATAAAATAGGAAGAAAACCAAACTATCTGTAGTGACAACCACTTACAAGTGGAAAGTGTCCAGGTTTTCTGTTGGCGGGTTAGAGATGGACTTCAAGAATTATAAATTCTAGGGGCTGGAGAGACAGCTCAGCAGTTAAGAATGCTTTCTGTGATTGATGAAGACTAGAGTTCAGATCTCAGCAACAATATAACAAGTTGAGTGTCTCACATATGCACATGCGTGTAACCAGCTCCGAGGCAGGCAGAGACAGGAGTCATTGGAGCTTGTTGGCTTCCAGCCTAGTGAAGAAAACTCAAGTTCCAATTTCAGGGAGACACCCTGTCTCAAATAAATAGGCAGAGAGTGATAGAGGATCACACACACACACACACACACACACACACACACACACACACACACACACACACCTTGCCTCAAAGAAATAGGTAGAGAGTGATAGAAGATCATACACACGCACACGCACACACACACACACACACACACACACAATACTTTTTAAAAAATTTGGGCCTGGAGAGATGACCCAGCCGTTAGAAGCACTGTCTGCTTTTCCAGAGGAGGAGCTCGATTCCCAGCAACCACATGGTGGTTCACAACCATCCCTCCTAGGATCTGACGGCCTCTTCTGACAGGCAGGTGTACATGCAGATAGAGCACTCTGTACATAATAAATAAATCTAAAGTAATGGAAGTCTAGAATCATACATAATGTAGAATGTACTATAGAATAAATTTTACTTCTGTGAGGTTCAAAGGAAACTCCAGAAACAAAGCCCAACACTGTTTATCTACTGACCATTTTATCCGTAAGCCCTGCAATGCAATAATTATGTGTTAGTGGAAGAATACCAGGGAGGAGTCTGGAAAGCTTAGAGCCGGAAAGACGCTTGCCTTTTGTACTAAGAAATGTTGACACACAGAGAGAGGATGGTCATGGCTTTCCCCCAATGCTTCTGAAACACTTGTGCATACAAGACAATTGCGTACCACTAAGCCACTGAGGCGGAGAGCAAGTGCTCTGCGTCTGAGCTGTGTCCCTCACCCCCTGATCCATGCCCCCAGCTCCCAGCCCTGAAATCTCTACAACCTATACTGCTCCTTGTAAACCTGCCATGTTCTCTTCTGCCTCCCTCTCCCCAAGAGGAGCTTAGGAGTGTGCTGTGTATGGCGCACAACTCAGTTCCTAACAACACAGACAGTTCCCTGTTCCCCCACATTTTGTCTCCTTGGCCTTATTAGGCAGGATTCTGGGTAAATCACACACATCAAGCCACACCCCAGCCCCTCACTGGGGGATTCTAGGCAGGGGCTCTACCACTGAGCCACACCCCAACCCCTCACTGGGGGATTCTAGGCAGGGGCTCTACCACTGAGCCACACCCCAGCCCCTTACTGGGGGATTCTAGACAGGGGCTCTACCACTGAGCCACACCCCAGCCCCTTACTGGGGGATTCTAGACAGGGGCTCTACCACTGAGCCACACCCCAGCCCCTACCTGGGGGATTCTAGGCAGGGGCTCTACCACTGAGCCACACCCCCAGCCCCTCACTGGGGGATTCTAGGCAGGGGCTCTACCACTGAGCCACACCCCAGCCCCTCACTGGGGAATTCTAGGCAGGGGCTCTACCACTGAGCCATGGCCCCAGCCCCTCACTGGGGGATTCTAGGCAGGGGCTCTATCACTGAGCCATGCCCTAGCCCCTCACTGGGGGATTCTAGGCAGGGGCTTTACCACTGAGCCACGCCCTAGCCCCTCACTGGGGGATTCTAGGCAGGGGCTCTACCACTGAGCCACGCCCCCAGCCCCTCACTGGGGGATTCTAGGCAGGGGCTTTATCACTGAGCCACACCACAGTCCCTCACTGGTGGTTTCTAGGCAGGGGCTCTACTGGACTCTCACTGGCAGATTTGTGGTAGGGGTTCTATTGCTAAGCCACACCCCTAAGCCTTGTCTAGTCTTTTCATTTCGCTGGGCACTAAGTGACTGCTGGTGTTTCCATGACCTATTTTCTGTGTGTTTTCTCTTTCTCTTTTCCCTTTCTCTCCTACCATCTCTAACTTCCTCTTATTCAGAATCAACTTTTCTAATATTCATTCTGTCTTATATTTTTAAAAAGCCAGACATTAATTTTTTTCTTTTCGTTTTTTTGAGACAAGATTTCTCTGTGTAGCCTTGGCTGTTCTGGACTCGCTTTGTAGACCAGGCTGGCCTGGAATTCATGAAGATCCACCTGCCTCTGCCTCCCAGAGTGCTGGGATTGCAGGCGTGTGACACTGCACCCGCTAGATATTAACTTATGCGATATGAAATTAATTAATTTCACTAGAGCTTTGTGTGTAGCCAAGTGGCAGAGCACTTGCTTGGCAATGCACAATGACCTGGCTTCAGTTCCTGTCAGGGACCAGCTCAGTCGGGATAGGTCCTTGGGAAAAGGGGTTTTTGGAGTGTTCGTGAGCAGAGATAAGGTGTTGACAGAGGCGACTCAAGTTTGAGTTTTTATCTGAGTGTATTTTGTAGCCAAGCAGTCTAGTATTATATACATTTTTTGAAAGTAGGGTTTTTTTTCTGGTTACATTAAAAAAAAAAAAAAGATTTATTTAATTACTATGTATACAGTGCACAGTAGATCTCATTACAGATGGTGAGCCACCATGTAGTTGCTGGGAATTGAACTCAGGACTCTGGAAAAGCAGTCAGTGCTCTTAACCGCTGAGCCATCTCTCCAGCCCTCTGGTTACATTTTTTCACAGTATTTTTTCACAGAGCAGATTCACGGAAGTCAGTGAGCAATCAAGCACACAGGAACAGGGACAGGATGGGAAGTTATTGTGTTTTGAATTACAACTTTGAATGAAACAATGGTATCAATGTGTATGTGCTTTCTTTATCCAGGGCCAACATCCTCTCCTTAATGAAACCTGTGCCCAGCACCTGTGTGCCAGGACGTTTTTTCCTTTTCTTCAGTTTCTTTTGTTGATATCTGAGTGCCACTACCTGGAGTCTTTTGAACTACTTTATTTATTTTTATTTTTTGTAGGCCATAATATAACTTATTAACTAATGATTAATTTCTAGTTATTTTTTTTGTAATTTTTTTTATTTATTATGTACAGCGGAAGAGGGCATCAGATCACATTACAGATGGCTGTGAGCCACCATGTGGTTGCTGGGAATTGAACTCAGGACCTCTGGAAGAGCAGCCAGTGCTCTTAACCTCGGAGCCATCTCTCCAGCCCATCTAGTTATTTTTTTTAATAAGTGGAAGTGAAGCAGAACTCTTTCGGCCACGGACAGTCCCTGGCTGCAGTCCCGGGCCAGGGTCTCATAGCAACCATTGCTACACTTGAAGAGTCCTACTTTGGGAGTGAAGTGCAGTTAGAATTAGAGAGAAATAGAAAATAGCTCCCAGCAATGAGAGTTCTGAAACTGCAGTTTCTCTGCTGGCGGGAACAGCGACCCAGTCCAGGAGACTCTGCCCTCGTCGGGGGGTCTTAGCCTCAGGCCTGTGCAGTGCTGTCACACAGATTCCACTGGAGAGGGGTGACAAGTTCCTAGCAACACACACACACACACACACACACACACAGATAAATTATTATTATTAGTACTGTGTGACCACCACCTCCATCTGCTTCCAGAACTTTTGTCTCTGTTCTTTTCTTTTTCCGTGTTGGCATGTTTGTTTTCCAAAGTGTTAAAGGTGGAGCCTAAGGCCTGTGCTTGTCTGTCAGGCCACCGCTCCCCCACTCAGCCACGTCCCTGGCCCACATCTCTTCTTCTTTTTTTAAAAAAAGCTTTTTAGTCATATTAATTTTGTTTTCCGTTTGTCTGTGTATATGTATGTGTACCACACGTGTGCTGGTGCCCACAGACGTCAGAAGGAGTTGTCGTATCCCCTGGGATCAGCGTTACGGATGGTTGTGTCGCCATGTGGGCGTTGGAAACCAAACCTGGGTTCTCTCCAAGAGCAACAAATGTTCTTTTTTTTGTTTTTGTTTTTTTTTTGTTGTTGTTGTTTGTTTTGTTTTTCAAGACAGGGTCTCTCTGTGTAGCCCTGGCTGTCCTGGACTCACTTTATAGACCAGGCTGGCCTCAAACTCACAGCGATCCACCTGCCTCTGCCTCCCCAGTGCTGGGATTAAAGGCCTGCGCCACCACTGCCCGGCAGCAACAGATGTTCTTAACCCCTTCCTCTGTTCTTGTTCCTCTCTTCCTGTTCTGTTTGTGTGTTTGTTTGTCCGTCTTTCTGTCCCTCTCTTTACCATCTGATTCTCCTGTCCGTCTGTCTGTCTCCTCTCTCTCTCGCTCCGCCTCCTTTCGCTCTGTCCTCTCTGGATGTGACCCTGACTAATCTCTCCGTGGGTCTCTTCCTTGTTTTTCCTGCTCTCTACCTCTCTGTGAACAACACCCCATCTGTTTTCAGGCCCAGCCTTTGTGGGGTCCCCGATGGAGGAGTCTGTGGCCCATGCAGTGGCAGCAGTGGGCAGCCGCCTGTACATCTCTGGAGGATTTGGGGGAGTGGCCTTGGGCCGCCTGCTGGCATTGACACTGCCCCCTGACCCCTGCCGGCTCCTGCCTTCACCTGAAGCTTGTAACCAGTCAGGGGCCTGCAGCTGGTGCCATGGTGCTTGCCTGTCCGGGGACCAGGCCCACAGGTAACCATAGTGACAGTCCCTCACACAGTACATGCTGGTGTCCTCTGAGGCCTTTAAGGGGGTGAGCTGGACCTAGGGGCGTCTTGAGGTTCAAGTCTCTAGTTCTGCTTCCCCACGGGGAAGCAAGTGATCATTAGAGATGCTGGTGGGTGGGAGCGCCCCAGGATGAGCCATGCTTGTACCCCAGGGCCTCCCCTTCTGGAGGAGCTGGCCTGGAACTCGGTTTGAAAGGACCAGAATAATTTACCATAGCAAAGACTGAAAATGGTGCTGTGCCCAAGGTGTTAGCCATGTCATCTGGACGGGGTGACACTGAAATCAGATGGGCAGGTGGGATCAGCTCAGAAATGGCTTCCAGTACCTGGCTGAGACAAAACTCTACAGTCTCCTTAGCTGCAGGAAGCCAGACATCTCTGGAAACCAAACACTTCTGTGGCTAACTCAGTCATCTGCTCCATTGCCCTGATGGGAGAGCCTATTGACGGGTTTGGTTTGTCCCATTATAGGCAGCCAAGTATGTCCTCAGGTATCCTGCAATATTATTGTTCATGGACTTGATTATGGGATGTTGGCATGTGGGCCCTTATCTGTAGGCAGAGGAGACACTTCCCAGGGCTTGTCTCCAGGGCACCTTTGTATGTTTTTCTTCAAAGAGCCAGCTTTTGACACCTTTTGTTTGGGTTAGGGTCTGCAAGGAACTATCATTTTAACACATTTGGGTCTGGTGGGTTGTTATCAGCAGGGGGCGTCTGCTTACTTATGTCCAAGCACCAAGCTTACTGGGAGGAAGTGACTCCTCCGCCTGCAGATAGGGCCACCGCTGGCATACCCATCCGTGGGCTTGTGTCACAGCAGGAGCCCCAGTTGTTTTTCTAAAATCTAAAATCTAAAAACCCATGCATTTCCAAGGAATTACAGGCCTGTGTTATGGATGGGGCGTCTGGGGGAGGGTGGAAGGCTTGAGTTGGAGGCCTGAGCAGAGAGATTCCTGAAGTCCGTGAGCGGAACAGAATGGCAAAGGGAGGTGGCACAGGGGGACATGGTGTCTGGCTGTGTGAGAGGAAGACACTATTCCAGGCAGGAGTGGGGAGGAAGAGACAGTTGCCAAAGCCTCAGGTTCCAATGGCTGGTGTGCATGGCTCACCAAGGGGTGGGGCTGGCCAGGGTTCTGAGGTACAGCTCAGGACAGGGTGTGGGGAGGGGTTCTGCAGGACCGTGTACAAGAGACAAAGCCTAAGTCCCAGACGCGTGTGAGTGAGTCAGCCTCATGCCCTCTAGGCTGGGCTGTGGGGTGCCCCCTTGCTCCCCAATGCCTCGGTCGCCTGAGGAGTGTCGGAGGCTGCGGACCTGCAGTGAGTGCCTGGCCCGCCATCCTCGGACCCTGCAGCCTGGAGATGGTGAGGTGAGGGACAGGGGTGCCGGTTCCCACAATGTCTCATAACCACCCCCCCCCCCCCCCCCGCCACCCTCACATCTCGGGAACCATGGAACCCTTCATCTGTGGCTAGGCCCCACAGAGCCCACCATGCCCACCCTCCCCCACCAGGCGTCCACTCCCCGCTGTAAGTGGTGCACTAACTGCCCAGAGGGCGCCTGCATTGGGCGCAATGGCTCCTGCACGTCAGAGAACGACTGTCGCATCAACCAGCGAGAGGTCTTCTGGGCCGGGAACTGCTCCGAGGCTGCGTGCGGAGCTGCTGACTGTGAGCAGTGCACGCGGGAGGGCAAGTGCATGTGGACACGGCAGTTCAAGAGGACGGGTGAGCCGATAGCCTTGGCTTCTCCAGGGGCGTTAGAGGCCCGGACCCCTGGGTCTCAGAGGGAAGCTGGGGACCAGACTAGTTCCTAACCCTGTGCCCCCAACCCCAGGGGAGACTCGCCGTATCCTCTCGGTGCAGCCCACGTACGACTGGACTTGCTTCAGTCATTCTCTGCTGAATGTGTCTCCTATGCCGGTTGAGTCATCGCCCCCACTGCCCTGCCCCACCCCCTGTCACCTCCTCCCCAACTGCACATCGTGCCTGGCTTCCAAGGGTGCAGACGGGGGCTGGCAGCACTGTGTGTGGAGCAGCAGCCTCCAGCAGGTAATGCCCTTGTCTTGCTGCCCAACCCTGGCATCCTTTGTCTTCCTTCCACGGGTCCAGCCCGTTATCCTTTCTCCTCCCTCTTGCCATCTCTTCCTCCCTCATTTCCATGCTTCCTGCTGTTGTGGTCACAGCTCTGTCCTTCCCTCCTGTCCCTCAGCCCCTGTCCCTCAGCCCCTGTCCCTCTAGCCCTTATTCAGGGTCCAGTGAGATATGGCCAAAGAGGGCTGGAGGGCCCAGTTCAAACAAGGCATTTAGGCCCTTGCCTGTCTGTGTGTTGAAGACGTGACTGGTGGTAGAAGATGTACTTGACAGGCACAGGTGGCCAGGATTTAACCGCCTATCTCAGTGTCTGCTTCTGGAAGGTCCAAACACGTGCCCACCTAGCACAATGTCGTTGTCCCACTGGCAGGCAAAAGCATTTGCGTGGTCTACCCCAAGGAAGGCCAGTCAGAGCCACCTTTCACTCTCATATCAAGCAAGAAGTGTCTGATCGCCACTGATAGCTACTCCTCGTGCACAGGACCCAGTGGCAGATGCCAGCTCACCAGCCCCCTGAGAACTGTGACTGGTTCAGCCAGTCCCTCACCCTTCACCCAGTGGACAGCAGCATGGCGGGGAGCAGGGCACGTGCCTTCAGGGCTCCCATTCTAAGAGCTGACATTAGAAAGAGCTCAGTAGGGTTTCCCGCATGTCCCAGCCCCCGAGGGCCCAGCGCAGAGGGCAGCCAGCTTCTAGAGCTAGAAGCTTCACCCAGAGGTGGCAATATTGGCTCGCCCCCAATATTCATGGACTGATTACCAACTTGGTTTTGCAACCTTGTAATCAAAGCCTCAGGGTCAGGGCCCCAGAACCTGGCTCAGTCAGTAAACAGTTGCTCCTCAAGCGGAAGACCTGGATTTTATCCACACAACTTGTGATAGAGTTGTCTAGGTGTGAGGGACTTGCTTGTAATCCCAGTGCTAAGGGGGCAGAGACGTACATACAGGGAAAACACCAAAGCACATACAATAAAAATAAATCCTTTTTTAAAAAAGCAGCAGCAGTCGTGGCTGGTAAACCTGTCTGCGCTGCCTGCTGTCTACTTTCTTTCAGGTAGAGGAGACTTTGTATCAGTATAATAGGGCCTACAGACGTGGGACTTCCTTTCTTATAATCTTTAAACATGATTTATTTATTTTTAATTTTTTTCTGAGACAAGGTTTCTCTGTGTAGCCCTGCTTGTCCTGGAACTCGCTCTGTAGACCAGGCTGGCCTCAGAGATCCTCCTGTCCCTGCCTCTCAAGTGCTGGATTAGAGGTGTGAGCACTGCACCTACCTTATTTTTCTTTTTATTAAGCAGTTTTTAAAAAAGATTTATTTATTTATTATTATGTATACATTGCTCTGCCTGCATGTACACCTGCACACCAGAAGAGTGTATCAGATCACATTATAGACGGCTGTGATTAACCATGTAGTTGCTGGGAGTTGAACTCTGGACCTCTGGAAGAGCAGTCAGTGCTCTTAACCTCTAAGCCATCTCACCAGCCCCTACAGTTTTTATTTTTTCTTTTAAATATGAGGCTTTTAAAAAACAATATGGCTTTACTGGCTTTGAACTATTTTTTTCCTTTATATCTATTTATTTATTTATTCATTTTGGGAAGGGTTACATGGATGTAGCAGTCAGGGGACAACTTGTAGGAGTCAGTCTAGTTTTTCCCATATGGGTCCCAAGGATCAAATTCATGTCATCAAGTTTGATGACATGTGCATTACCATACTAGCTATCTTCCCTGCCCTGGCCTTGAACTCACCTGAACACAGCCCCAGAAGCTGCCCCTCTCTGTGTCTCACTGGGATGTGATTGATGGCTTATGTCTGCCTATACGTGCGCCTGTCCCCTTCCTACCCTTCCTGTCATCTTCACGTCCTCATCCTCTCCTCATTCCAGGGCTCAAAGATCTTTCCAGAACTGTCGCCCCATCTCCGTTGTTTTTAAACACAGAGTCTCTTGTAGCCCAGACTGGCCTTGAACTTGAGCTAGCTAGAGTCAGGGAGGGTGGGGCCTGGGAGAAGAGGGTGCAGTATGTGAAGCGCATTTAACTTCCTCCCTCTGTCTCTCTCTCCCTCGCTTTCCTGGACAGTGTCTGAGCCCCTCTTACCTGCCCTTGCGGTGTATGGCTGGAGGCTGCGGGCGGCTGCTTAGGGGGCCGGAGAGCTGCTCCCGGGGCTGTGCTCAGGCTACACAGTGTGCCCTGTGCCTGCGACGACCCCACTGTGGCTGGTGTGCCTGGGGGGGCCAGGATGGGGGTGGCCACTGCATGGAAGGTGGCCTCAGTGGTCCCCGAGATGGTGAGAGGGGCTTGGGGGCTGGGAATCCTGGTTGGCCAGGGCCACGGTGAACACGAGTGGCGGGGGGGTTGGTTCTGAGGTGGGATTCGGAGGTGGTGGGAAGGCCCCAGGCGTCTGGGACAGTTGGGCCAGAATCTCCTGGGTTGAAGCCCTGTTTCCTCTGGGGTCAGGGCTAACGTGTGGACGTCCTGGGGCCTCCTGGGCCTTCCTGTCCTGCCCCCCTGAGGATGAGTGTGCAAACGGGCACCATGACTGCAACGAGACGCAGAACTGCCATGACCAGCCCCATGGCTATGAGTGCAGCTGCAAGACAGGCTACACCATGGACAAGTGAGGCTTTGCAGGGGCGGGGCTGGGCACACAGGGGGCAGGGCTGGACAACAGGGGGCGGGGTTGGGCACATGGGGCAGGACTGGGCACACGGGGCAGGGCTAGGCACACAGTGAGGGAAAGAGTCGCGGGGGGGGGCGGGGCAGAGAATGTGGGGTGACACAAGTCTGTGGAAGGAAATAGAGCCCAGGTTCACAGGTGGTGGAATTGATCTGTGAGACAGGAAGACAGTTTGCCAGCCCAGCACACAGAGGTCAAAACAGCTAGAGAAACCAAGAGAGGAGGGTAGTGGAGCACAGGGATGGGGTAGACTCGGGGTGAACAACCTGCTTAAAGAGGGTGGAATGGGGTGAAGGCTGCGGGCCCTGCCCTGATCTCTACTTGCCCCCGCAGCGTGACTGGCGTATGCCGCCCCGTGTGTGCCCAGGGCTGTGTAAATGGCTCCTGTGTAGAGCCTGACCACTGCCAATGTCACTTTGGCTTTGTCGGCCGCAACTGCTCTACCGAGTGTCGCTGTAACCGCCACAGTGAGTGTGCAGGCGTTGGGGCACGGGACCACTGCCTCCTGTGCCGGAACCACACCAAGGTATATGACCTGCCACCCAGCCCCTCAGCCTTGAGACCGAGACTCTCAATCTTTGCTTAGAAATGTTTGCTTGTTTGTTTGTTTGAAAGCTGATTTTTAAAAGTATTTTCTGGTGGTACTGGGGGCAGAAGCCAGGGCGGTTGGCATGCTAGGCAAGTGCTGTACCACTAAGTCACACCCCAGCCCCAAGTGGTGGCTCTAAGCAAGCACGCCACCACCAAAGCCCTGCCAGCCCTTGTGTTGGGACATCCTGAGGTTTATTTCCAGTTCTGAGAAGCCTTGGGCAGGGAAGGCATGGGGGAGCCCTATTCTGGGGAAGATGTGAAAAGATTTGGGGGACAGTGTAATAGTGCACAAAATGGGCCAGGGAAGGTTTTGTAAGGCAGGACTTGAGGGGGCTGGGAGGGAGAGAGTGAAGTAGGGGGCCTGAATCGCAGCCCAGCTGGCATGGGTCAGACCAGCTGTCCTCCTGTGCCGTGTTTCTCCAGCCCTTTTGATGGCATTGTCCTGTGTTCCCAGGGTAGCCACTGTGAGCAATGTCTCCCACTTTTTGTGGGTTCAGCTTTGGGAGGCGGGACCTGTCGGCCATGCCATGCCTTCTGTCGAGGGAATAGCCATGTGTGCGTCTCCAGGAAAGAGCTAGAAATGGCCAGAAAGGAGCCAGAGAAGTACTCACTGGATCCAGATCAGGTGAGGGAGGGAATGAGGCCTGGACCCCCAGGTCTGAGGGAGGAGGGCTGGGCCTGGACCCCTGGGTCTGAGGGAGGAAGGTTGTTCTGGACCTCTGGGTCTGAGGGAGGAGGGCTGGGTCTGCACCCCTGGGTCTGAGGGAGGAGGGCTGGGCCTGCACCCTGGGTCTGAGGGAGGAGGGCTGGGCCTGCACCCCAGGTCTGAGGGAGGAGGGCTGGGTCTGCACCCCGGGTCTGAGGGAGGAGGCTGGGCCTGTAACCCGGGTCTGAGGGAGGAGGGCTGGGCCTGTACCCCGGGTCTGAGGGAGGAGGCTGGGCCTGCACCCCAGGTCTGAGGGAGGAGGGCTGGGCCCATGGCTTTCTGTGTCCCTGCTTGGCCAGATTGAAAGCTGGGTGACAGAAGGTCCTAGTGAAGAGGAAGCAGTGTGTGTGAACTGCCAGAATAATAGCTACGGGGACAAGTGTGAGAGCTGCCTCCACGGCTACTTCCTCCTGGACGGGAAATGCACCAAGTAAGAGCAAGAGACTGACCTTGGCCTTCTCACTAGGAGGAACCCTGGGAGCTAGGTCTCCTTCGCCCGGCTCTCTGTCGTCACCCGGAGGGGGTGAAAATTGAGAAAGCTGGAGGCCAAGCAGTGCCTGGGGGAAACAAGTGGAACCTTGTTGAGAGGCTCCCCAAGTCAGCTCTGAAGTGGGGGTACAGAGAAACCTCAGAAGGCTGCTGAGGAAGGAGGCCTCGATATCACCTCCCATTCTGTGCCTGCCCCTGTAAAGCTACAGAAAACTGGAGACAGTCCAGTCGGATTGTCACTCAAGGATCCTGGGGCCTGGGGCAGCGGCTAGCCCTCCGAGAGTCTCAGAATCACGGGCGTTCACCCCGCCTCTCTCCCGTCCTCAGGTGCCAGTGTAATGGCCACGCTGACACCTGTAATGAACAGGATGGGACAGGCTGTCCATGTCAGAACAACACAGAGACGGGCACCTGCCAGGGCAGTTCTCCCAGTGACCGCCGAGACTGCTACAAGTACCAGGTGCGTCTGGGAAAGCCAGCTACTGGACTAGAGACCGCAGGAGCAAAGGGCGCAGCTGGGGGAAGTGCGCACAGAACCCAGAACGTGCCATGAGTCTGGTTTGGCATGGAGATTACCTTGTAGACCTGCTGAGCCCTGGGCAGTGGTGTAGAGTCTGGATATAGGGCCTTGGGCACTGACTGCGACAGGTCACAGGCTGACAGTGCCAGAAGCCCATCTCACAGTAGCTTACGGAGGAAGCGAATGTTTTTGGCTCTGAAAACAGGTCTTGACTGGGTACAGCGGCCCACGGCAGCTCTCCTGGAGGCTGGGGCAGGAAGATCTTGAGTTCAAGGCCAGCCTGGGCAATACAGAGATAGTGTTTCAGCAACACTAAAGCGTGGGGACGTGCTCAGCTGGTGGAGCACTTGCCTCGCATGTCAGCCCTGGCTCGATCTCCTATGCTGCAGGAGCTGAGAGTGTTGTGACCCCATCTGTGTCACACATATCTGACCCCTTACCTGAGGCAGGAGGATGAGGTACTCAAGGGTCAGAAGCTACACAGAGATTCTGACGTCAGCCTGGGCTATGGGAGACCCTGTTTCAAAATGACAGCAGCAGGAGGGCCTGCATTTAGGAATGGATGCATCCGAGAGCCTGCAGTGACTGGACTCTGCCCTCCCTGTGCCAGGTTTGCTAGCAGGAGGTTTTTGTCTCACATGGCTTTCCCCATCAGGTGACCCCAAGCTGATGAGGGACTCTGATTAATTCTTTTTTTTTTTTTTTTTTTTTTTTTGTAGCCTTGGCTGTCCTGGACTCACTTTGTAGACCAGGCTGGCCTCAAACTCACAGGGATCCGCCTGCCTCTGCCTCCCCAGTGCTGGGATTAAAGGCGTGCGCCACCACACCTGGCCGTCTCTCATTAATTCTAAACTTAGATTTAAACCCCCCTTTTGAGCCAGGTCTAATGGCTCTGGCCTGTAATCCTAGTTCTTAGGAGGTTGAGGCAGGAGGATGACTGTCAGTTGTAGGCCTGCATGGTACAAAGACTCAGTCTAAAAAACCCTAACACCAAACCAAATTACCCTTAGGCCTGGTTCTCTTTTCTGAAGCAGAAAGGCTGGCCGACTGCCGTACCCTGCTGCCCCCACCCACCTGCTCTCTGCAGGCCGAGAGGGGAGCCAGCTTCCTCAGTCTTCTCTTTCCAGGGACATAAATATTTGTTAGAGTTGTAGCTCCATCTGAAACAAGCCTTACTGACCTTCACTCTTTCCATCCTGGACCAGAAATTTTGCTTCACTACTGTGTGATTGACAGGTCCACTGGGGATAGTTCAGTCAGTAAAGTGCTTCTACACAGCATTAAGACCTAAGTTTGAGGCTGGGCATGGTAGTGCATACATGCAGTCCTAGCATTTGGGAGGCAGAGCCAGGCAGATTTCTTAGAGTTCCAGGCCAGCCAGAGACACAATAGTCTCAAAAAGACCTAAGTTTGGATCCTCAAATATACTTGCACATACATATGCACACATACAAAATGTATTCACATAATTCCTACACACACACACCCCACACCCATTCGGGGCCTGGAAGCATGTCTCTTTGGCTAGAGCCCCTGCCTAGAATCCCCCAGTGAGGGGCTGGGGGCGTGGCTCAGTGGTAGAGCCCATGCCTAGAATCCCCCAGTGAGGGCCTGGGGGCGTGGCTCAGTGGTAGAGACCCTGCCTAGAATCCCCCAGTGAGGGGCTGGGGGCGTGGCTCAGTGGTAGAGCCCCTGCCTAGAATCCAGTGAGGGGCTGGGGGTGTGGCTCAGTGGTAGAGCCCCTGCCTAGAATCCCCCAGTGAGGGGCTGGGGCGTGGCTCAGTGGCAGAGACCCTGCCTAGAATCCCCCAGTGAGGGGCTGGGGGCGTGGCTCAGTGGTAGAGCCCCTGCCTAGAATCCAGTGAGGGGCTGGGGGTGTGGCTCAGTGGTAGAGCCCATGCCTAGAATCCCCCAGTGAGGGGCTGGGGGTGTGGCTCAGTGGCAGAGCCCCTGCCTAGAATCCCCCAGTGAGGGGCTGGGGGCGTGGATCAGTGGTAGAGCCCATGCCTAGAATCCCCCAGTGAGGGGCTGGGGGCGTGGCTCAGTGGTAGAGACCCTGCCTAGAATCCCCCAGGGAGGGGCTGGGGGCGTGGCTCAGTGGTAGAGCCCCTGCCTAGAATCCAGTGAGGGGCTGGGGGTGTGGCTCAGTGGTAGAGCCCCTGCCTAGAATCCCCCAGTGAGGGGCTGGGGCGTGGCTCAGTGGCAGAGACCCTGCCTAGAATCCCCCAGTGAGGGGCTGGGGGCGTGGCTCAGTGGTAGAGCCCCTGCCTAGAATCCAGTGAGGGGCTGGGGGCGTGGCTCAGTGGTAGAGCCCATGCCTAGAACCCCCCAGTGAAGGGCTGGGGGTGTGGCTCAGTGGCAGAGACCCTGCCTAGAATCCCCCAGTGAGGGGCTGGGGGCGTGGCTCAGTGGTAGAGCCCCTGCCTAGAATCCAGTGAGGGGCTGGGGGTGTGGCTCAGTGGTAGAGCCCCTGCCTAGAATCCCCCAGTGAGGGGCTGGGGCGTGGCTCAGTGGCAGAGCACTAGGTTTCCCTCTGCAAGGATTACAGATGTGTGTCGCTGTGAAAACCTTCACCCGCTCTCTTGGCTGCCCCAAGTGGTATTTCTTTGGTTCTAGTAACTAGAGCTGTAATAGCCAGTATGTGGAGTGTGCCTGGTGAGCCTCATGTTGTACTTTGGAGGTCATAGCTCAGCCCCGGTGTGGAAGGCTTGCCAAGGCTTTACTGAGCCCTTGCAGGGTGTAGGCATGAGTAGAAAAGGCCCAGAGATCTGCAGTGTCCTGTCTGAGCCACAGTGGCTGGTTGGGTAGAGCCTGGATGGACGAGCAGTTTCTACTGAGTTAAAGGACTTGCTTTAGTGTGCCTCAATGCCACCATTCCACACCTGTTTATTAAGCACCCAGTGTATACTAGCCGCTGTGCAAGGTGCTGGAGCCCTGGGAGGTAACGAAGCAAGGCCAGTGTCTGTCCTTTGGGGGTTGTACTCTCCCAGGGAGAGGAGTCAGGCAGCAACCAAACAAGTAAGTCAGAGACGTGGTGCTTTACTTGGGGTTATGGTAAGGAGAAAAACTTAAGCAGAGGTGGATGTAATGCCCCATGCCTGTAAATCTAGCACTTGGGAGGCTGAAAATCAAGAGTTCAAGACCAGCCTGGGCTACACAGCAACACTCTGTTTCAAAAACCAAACCAACTGAACAAAAGCACTAGAAATGGGTAGTGTGGTGACCATGGCTGAGGGGTAGGTGTGGTGACCGTGGCCGAGGGGTAGGTGTGGTGACCGTGGCCGAGGGGTAGGTATGGTGACCGTGGCCGAGGGGTAGGTATGGTGACCGTGAGTAAGGAAGGTCTCAGTAAGAAGGTGATGCTTCAGGTGGAAGTGACGGTGTCAGACAAGTGGACCTTTGGAGTCACCTAGGCAGAGCTGACCAGCTGGTAGAGAGGCCCTGAGATAGGCGTGTGCCTAACTGTTCAGAAGAAGCCAGTGGGCAGGTAAGGCTGGCCAAGTCAGAGTGCTGTGAATATGATTTCAGTTCCCTGAACTGAATACAGAGGATGCATCTCCAGTGTAGTGAGGGCAGGTCACCAGCAGGGGGCTACACAGCGAGTAAGACTGTCCAGCCAGGATATCACATGATGGGCTGAGCGTCCAAGCCCCACGCTGGGGTGCAGCTAGGGTGTGCTGGGGGCTGTTTGGCACTGAAGGTCAGCACTGAGCTCAGCGCTGATGGCCCTCTATTCCTACCCTGTCCACAGTGCGCTAAGTGCCGGGAGTCCTTCCATGGGAGCCCTCTGGGTGGCCAGCAGTGTTACCGCCTCATCTCAGTGGAGCAGGAGTGCTGCCTGGATCCCACCTCCCAAACCAACTGCTTCCATGAGCCCAAGCGCAGGGCCCTGGGTCCTGGCCGCACGGTGCTTTTTGGTGTGCAGCCCAAGTTCACCAACGTGGACATTCGCCTGACACTAGACGTGACCTTCGGGGCTGTGGACCTCTATGTCTCCACCTCCTATGACACCTTTGTGGTGCGAGTGGCCCCTGACACAGGGGTCCATACTGTACACATCCAGCCACCACCACCTCCACCACCTCCCCCGCCCCCTGCTGATGGGGGCCCTCGGGGGGCCGGGGACCTAGGAGTATTGGGGGCTGGAAGCGGACCAGGTACTACAGTGGAGCCACGAGTCCGGGAGGTGTGGCCACGGGGACTGATTACCTATGTGACAGTGACGGAGCCGTCAGCAGTGCTGGTGGTCCGCAGCGTGCGGGACAGGCTGGTGATCACCTATCCCCACGAACACCACGCCCTCAAATCCAGCCGATTCTACCTGCTGCTGCTGGGTGTCGGGGATCCCAGCGGGCCTGGTGCCAACGGCTCGGCGGACTCACAGGGCCTGCTCTTCTTCCGGCAAGACCAGGCCCACATCGACCTGTTCGTCTTCTTCTCTGTGTTCTTCTCCTGCTTCTTTCTCTTCCTCTCACTCTGTGTTCTCCTCTGGAAGGCCAAGCAGGCTCTGGACCAGCGACAAGAGCAGCGCCGTCACCTGCAGGAGATGACCAAGATGGCCAGCCGCCCTTTTGCCAAGGTCACTGTCTGTTTCCCTCCAGACCCTATGGGCCCAGCACCTGCCTGGAAGCCAGCTGGGCTTCCACCTCCTGCCTTCCGCCGCTCTGAGCCTTTCCTAGCCCCCCTATTGCTGACAGGAGCCGGGGGGCCCTGGGGACCCATGGGAGGCGGGTGTTGCCCACCAGCCCTCCCTGCCACCACAGCCGGCCTACGAGCTGGGCCCATCACCCTGGAGCCCACAGAAGACGGCATGGCCGGTGTGGCGACTCTGCTGCTCCAGCTGCCTGGGGGGCCTCACGCTCCCAATGGGGCCTGCCTTGGGTCAGCCCTTGTCACTCTGCGCCATAGGCTGCATGAGTACTGTGGGGGCAGCGGGGGTGCTGGAGGCAGTGGCCACGGGGGTGGCGGAGGCCGGAAGGGACTGTTGAGCCAGGACAATCTCACTAGCATGTCCCTTTGACCTGTCAAGTGTCCTGTTCGACAGCCACCATGGCGCCTGGTGGGGTCGCTCTGGACTGGGCGCCCCTGGACAGCCCTCAGGCCCCTGGGCCCCTTTCCCAGGGCTCTCCCTTTGCTCGGCATTTAGCAACTATTTATTGAGCTGCTGCTTTGTGCCTAGCACAGTTGTGGGCACGGAGCCAAGCAGGAGGTGGAAGGTGCTTCCCTGCTCTGGGGGGATGCGGGTTCTCGTGCGCACGCGCGCGCAGACCGCAGTGGTTCAGAGAAGCGTCTTAAGATTTTAGCAAGATGTGGCAAGACTAGGCTGAGAAAGGTGACCGACTGAGGGAAGGGCCTTGAGAAATGAATTCAGTGTTGAGACTGGAAGGCTGAGAGTCCCGAGGCCGGACCCAGCTTGTTTTATTAGAAGAACCAGAAACCTGGCCACCGCCACTCCGCCAAGTATAAGGTGAGCTGGGGACAGATAGGACCTTGGGTTGCAGTCTCTGAGCAGTGGGAAGTGTTGGGCAGTTCTGTGGCGGGGACCGAGGCTCCCTCGGCTGTGGAGCGAGGAGTGGACTGGAGGCCGCAGGAGAGGCCACAGGTGGGTGAGGATGGCGGCAGTGAGGGGAGTCAGGATCGGGTGCAGGGTGAGTGGTGCAGATGTGAGCAGAGGACAGACATGTCCCGAATGGCCTGGGCCACGGGTGGACTGTGAGGTCATTACTGAGATGGAACAGGCTGGGGCTCGTGGGAAAAACACGTTCAGTTTGGGCTCGAGTGAGGTCTGACTTGGGGTCCGTACAGCAAGCCCTTTGAGTGTCTCAAGAGGAGGAACCCAGCATAGCGGGGTGCATAGTGAGTTGTGCTGGAGCGAAGAGAAGGGCCGTGCAACCCCCACCCCACCCCCTTCAGTGTGGGAACAGTCAGCTGCTACAGCCTGCCCTGGGCTGGAGTTCAGTGGTGACCTGAGACCAGGGTCACCAGCTGAAGCTGGAAACTCAGGCTTATTTCAAAAGGGCCTCAGCCTTTGTCTGAGATGCCTCACACCCCACACTGGCAGGTGTGTGTGGGGGCCCTGGAGAGGCCATCATTTGGTTCTCTTTCCTGAGTCTTTGGGGCTCTCCCCAGAAGCTACCCCATCCTGGGTCTCCTTTATGGACTTAGGAGCCCTTCTACCCCTCATGGACTCCCTTCTCCCAGCTCTAGGCAGCTCCCTGAGCTTGGGACTCTTGCTTTCCCAAGACTCCAGCTTCTAGCTGCTGTTTTCGTCCTGGGGTGGGGGTTGGGCCCAGCCTCCTCCCCAAGTCTAAGAGGTCCCCAGCTACTGTGTGCATGTCAGATAGCAGGGTTCACATCTTAACAACAGGAGAGCCACTAAAGCAACAAATAAAGTGTCAGGAAGACTCAGGTGTCTTGATTGCCTTCTGTGTGCAGGGGAGGGAGAGGTGAGCTCTGGGTGAGTAGAGCATGTGTCCTTGTCCTGGCCCCACCTCCGAGCCACGTAGCCTGAGCCTGGCTCTGCCCCTCCTTAGCAACGGAAGTGTCCCACAACTGGGTCTGTTGTTCCCCAGAAGAGAGATGAGGAGAGCAATGCGCAGGGGTGTCTTTGACCCTTTGTCCCTGCCACAGTTTGGCTCAGGGAGAAACAGATGACCTGTGTCCCAGGCACTGTCATTAGACAAGAAAAGCCTGGGGTACAGAACACAGAAACCATTATGTTTTGACTGGAGAAACTGAACGTGGAGAACTGGCGGTGCTGGTGAGAACTGTGGCCACTGGGCGTGGACGAGCATTCTCTGAAGCAAACTCAACATCAAAGCTGAAAAGCATCCTGTTTAGCCATCTTAGCCCCCCCCCCAGCCCTGGCTACGCCAAAGCCTGGATGTGAGGGCGGATGCCAACCTGAGATCTCCACCCTCGGCCTCAACTTGGCATGGATCTTCTGCTGCAAATACTCAACAACGCACTTTCTCTGTATGCTTGGCCCTCACACGAGTCACCTGCTTTAGTGCATGGCCAAGGATGTGGCAGGCTAGACTTGAGAGACGTTGGAGTTTCCCATGTGGTGTGGGTATTTTCAGGCATCACTCTGGTGTTGCTTTTATGAGCTGATGGTGGCTCCTGCCCTATGAGATCTTAACATAAACTTGGCTTTAAAAAAAAAGTGTGTGTAAATATGCATGTGGGTGCATGTGCTGGAGGAGGCCAGAAGAGGGCATCAGAGCCTCTGGAACTAGAGCCGCAGGCAGTTGTGAGCTGCCGTGGGGTGCTGTGAACCAAACTCAAGAGCAGCCAGAGCATTTAACCACTGAACCATCTCTCCAGCCTCCATAGTAGGTTTTTGTTTGTTTGTTTTTTGTTTTTCACATATTAGGACCTGCTACCGTCAGAGGTGTAAACAGGCTCAGAAAGGTTTATAAGTTCACCAAGGTAACACAGAAGTGGCAAGGTCAAGGCTGGATCCCAGGAATTCTGAGACCCAAGCATGTTCCAGTTAGATCCTTTTGCGGTGAATGTCACTGGGCACAGACAGTAGGTTGAGTTAGGGAGGTGGTAATAAGCTTCAGTTTGCTGGGCTAGCTTACGAAGGACTACCCTTCAGAGCCTTTCCCCCAAAAGGTCCATCTTGTCTGGAGGCTGATGGGAGAACAGGTTACAGGGGATCCAACCCCTCTCCTGCTCTGTGGGCACCTCACATGTGTGTGCGAGCATAGCATCCATGCACATAAAATTAAAAGTCTGTCTATTGAAAAGACTCTGTATACACTGACTGAGCAGGGCACATCATTGTTTGGATTTTCATCTCTTTCTATTCTAAAATCTTTTTTGACTCGAGGCAGGCTCTCAGTATGCAACACAGGCCTCAGTGTCTGGAGTCCTGGGTCGCAGCAGGCTTAGACACCTACCAAGAGACCGTCTTCCTGGTTTTGCTTAATTTCAGGATGTGGGCAGAGCTTCAGATAGGTCATCTGCAGCTTTGAGGCTAATGGTTTTTACTTTGTGCGGTGCTTACCGGAAGATCCAGTGAAGTCATCTATAGGGGTAGTCTTATTAAACCCATCTTGTCTGATACACCTAGACATCTTTCGTGCATCCTGCCTCCCTCAGCAAACCTCTCACTGCGCCCAGATTCCTTTCCCTCCACAATAAAAAGCAGGTAGGTGGGGTTGGTTTTTCCGGTTTTTATTGTGGGAGCATTTTTTTTTTTTTTTTTTTTTTTTTTTTAGCGGTGGGACAGGGACAGTTGGGACAGGCTTTCCAAGGAGCGGGGTGGGCGGTGGGAGGCCAGGAGTGACCAGGGAATGTGGAGATGTCCTTACTCTCGGATCTTCAGTTCCCGTGCCATCTGACAGAGGGCGCAGGGCAGGCAAAAGGTGAGGGCAGCCCAGTCGTGCCCGACGGAACCCTGGAGGGTGGGAAAAAGAGAAATCGAGAGAGTCAGGAACCTTTCTCTGCGGTCCCAGTCCCGGGTGGCAGATCCCTTGTCCTCAGGCCCGGTGGTTTCAGGTGGATTGGCACGCACCTGAATGTGGTAGCGCTCCCGCATGCCGGTGCGCAGAGAGTGCAGGCCTCCAGGCAGGTACGGCGCACAGCAGCACTCCCCAAAGTCGTCAGAAATGCGGCAGGCTAGGCACAGTGGAGCGAAAGTGCCGCAGAGACCTGGACGGGGCGGGATGGTCAGGGCCCGGGCCTGCTGTGCTTACCACCCTTACCCCTTCACCCCGAGAGGGCACGCGCGGTGGCACGAAGGGACTGAGGACCCGGGAAGACAGTTTGCAGAGCAGGAAACGAAAACCCCAGAGCAATCAGGGTCCCGGATGGGGTGGGTCAGTAGTGGCTGGAGAGGGAGAGTCACCGTGAGGAGGCTGAGGGTTAATTGGATGGCAGGATCGCAGGCAGAAGCCGCTCCTCCCCGCCCCTCGCCCCTTGTTCATAGCGCCACATAGGGGGTTGTGAAAGGAAAGAGTTAGGAAGAGTGTGTGTGGGGGGTGGGGTGGGTGAATTCCTTCCCTTCCCACCTTCCCTGGCCACTCACAGACAGGCATGTCGTTGCAGCAGTCGGTGAGGCCCGTGTGCCAGTCGCTGAGCTGTGTCTGGTAGCACGTGCTAGCACACTGAGGCTGACTAGTCACCGGATAAGACATGGCTGCGGAGGTGGGGGGGGGGTGTCGATAGGCATCCTGGCAGGCCTCTTCTGGGCCTCTCCACCTCTGCCACCCTTTTCCCTGCCGGGCAGTCTGGGCAGGCCACCTGGCCGCCCACTCAAGGGAACATCACGGTACCTCCCCATTTCTGTCTGTCATATTTGGTCATCAACACCCTTAGTCTGTCCCTGCTGCTGTTGCCAACTATACATCTGGTTTCACCAAGGCTAGGAGGGAAGATGGGCACCACAGCTGGCCAGAGCCTGGGCTTGCTACCACCTCCTCCACCACCTCCTCCTCCTCCTCCTCCAGGACTGGGCTCCAGCTGGTGCCATTTGCCTTCGAAGCCAGGGTGCTCAGGGGAGGGAGACAGCCAGGTCCCTGGTACCCAAAAGGTTGCTGGCGCATCCAGCGATCCCACCTTTGCCTTTCACGTTGTCATGCATCTCAAACTGCATCTCGCTGGCCCTGAGGAGGTGGCTGCTGTGTGGGCGGCTGCAGGGGGTGGCTACGGCAACAGCAATGGAGTCTGTGCAAGGGATGGTGGGTATTGGGCAGGGGAGGGCAAGGGGGCTAGGGCACTGGGTAAAGGGAGGGGGGAGTAGAGACTGGACTCTCGGGGTCGGGAGGGAGCTGAAGAGAAAGAGGCCAAGTTAACCTCTTGGCTGGGATGGGTAGGGTGGGCGAACAACTCGCCCATCATTTTAAAAGCTGCCCGACAGACCCCAGGGCCCTTCTTGGAGGCAGAGGCAGTGTTGGAGAGAGACAGAGAGAGCAAGAGACAGGAACAGGTGTGGCAGAGGCAGGTGGGAGAGAGCTCTGAGCCAGGTGCCCCCAGAGACACTGCCAGTGACATACAGGAGAGTCAAGCGCTTTGTTGCCTCTGCAAGTCAATTTTATAGCGGGCCGTAGGCTCAGAGATGAAGAGAGATGTCTAATGCGCCAATCCAAACAGGCCTAGGAGATGGGGTGCCGGGCCCCCAGAATTACTGAATTCAACTCAGTACCAGTTGCGTTGGAAAGGCAAGACTGGGAAGATGGGGCATTGAGAAAGAGCCAGCTGCTCCTAGTCAGTCACCAACAGTCAGAGACAAAAAAACGGAGACAGAGGAGGACAGAGCCAAGGTTCCCCTGCCTGAGAGCAGGGCCTGGGGGGTGGGGGGGGGGGGAAGTTGCTCCTACCTGCAGACCCACGCGAAGGGATGGAGATAGAGGCTCTCGGTGATGCGCAGACACTAAGTTCTCAGTGGGAGGCCAGGAGCTGCTTATATGGGCCAAGCCACACAGCCCTGGGTGGGGCTCTGACAGAGGTGCCCAGGGAGCTTAGCCAGTCTGTCCGAACCTCTTCTCTTCCGCCTGGATTTTCCACCCTCCCTCCTCATGCCTCACACCCCAACTTCCCCTCCTGCCTCATCTCTCAGGACTGAAGACCTGGGGCAGAGGTAGAAACAGAGGGGGTGGGAGTGGAGAATGGAGCTATTGCAGGAGCAGGGTGACCTAAAGAGAAGGGAAGATGCCGGGCGGTGGTGGCGCACACCTGTAATCCCAGCATGGGGGAGGCAGAGGCAGGTGGGATCGCTGTGAGTTCGAGGCCAGCCTGGTCTACAAAGTGAGTCCAGCAGAGCCAGGGCTACACAGAGAGACCCTGTCTAGAAAAACAAACAAACAAACAAACAAAGAAAAGAAGGGACGATGGGAGTGGGAGGAAGGGAAATGGATGATGGGGGTGAGATCGAGAGGGATGGAGACATTGGGGGGACAGAAGTGCAAGACCTTGAGAGAAATTACAGAAAACGAAATAGGGAGATGGAGAGGCCAGACCCAGTGGGCTGAGGGCAGGGCCAAGGGACCAGCAAGGCAGCGAGAGAGTGAGAAAGGCCTGGTGTGTGGCACAGAGTGCGGAGTGCGTTTTGCCTTTGAGGTGCCTCCTCAGCTTGCTGAGTGATAGTTGTCACTCGGGAGGGACACCATTCTTCTGCCGGGAGACACAGGGTCAGTGGTGGGCAGCGTGTTTTAGGGAGAGATTCATGTGGAGGCCGAAGTAAATGCTCGTCGTCGTCGTCCAGATGGGAAGGGAGGAGGTTGAGTCCTGACAAGAGAAGCTGAGGGTGTGCCTGGCCTCTCTTACAACCTGGTGCTGTGGGAGCAGACAGAGGGAGGAGGGTCTGGAATGTGAGTCTGAGGGGGGAGTAGGGCTGGGGCCTGGACTCCTGGGTCTGAAGGAGGAAAGCTGAGACCTGAGTCTGAGGGAGGAGGCTGGGGTCTGGATCCTAGGTCCAAGGGAAGAGTCTGGGTCCCAAAACTGAAGGAGGAGGGCTGGGGTGGGGACCCACGGGTTTGAGGGAGGAGGGCTGAGTCTGGGCCTCTCCATGTAAAGGAGGGTCTTGCCCCTGGTATCCACAGTCTAGGCTGTGTGTTCCCAGCTAGTCAGATGCAAATGGCCAGTGTCCTGGCCTTTAGGGGTGAAGGCACTGGGGCTTGGGTACTTGGTTCACCTAAGTTTCCCCCCAGCAGGCCTGACAGGGTTGTACGTGACTCAGTGGGGAAGCAGCACTAGACTTGGGTGGGGTTCCAACCATGGGTGTCACCTCCAAAATATAGGAGGCACCAGAAAATTGGGGTGTCACTTCTAGAAAAGGTTGCGTCACCAGGCCACAGCCTGTGGATATGAGGTGACAGCAAATGGATCACAGCTTTCTCCATGTGCCCAGCATTCAAGGGCCTGAACCTTTGTCTCCTGGCACCGCCCAAATGGCCGGCCAGCCCAGACCTATGGCAGTGAGCATCAGTTTGGTTTTTTTTTTTTTTAGACAGGCTTCCATGTAGCCCAGGCTAGCCTCCAGCTCATCATGTCAGCTGATGACCTTGAACACCTTGCCTTAACGTCCAAGCACTGAGATTACACAAAAACGTTCTAGAGTCTGGTGCAGGGGATGAAACTCGGGGCCTTGTCTGCCAGGTGTGCACTCTGTCAACTGAGCTGCACCCCCAGTTAGCTCCCTTACTTCTGTCTTTTCATTATTTCATTATTTTGAGGCAGGGTTTTACTCTGTATGTAGCTAGGCTGGCCTCAAACTTAGGGTGAGCCTCCTGCCTCAGCCTCCTGAGTTCTTGGATTGCAAGCATGTGCTTCCTTTTCTTTTTTCTTTTTCTTTTTTTAAAAATAGATTTATTTATTACATATACAGTGTTGTACTTGCATGTACACCTGCACACCAGAAGAGGGCGCCAGATCTCATGATCAATGGTT
>NC_067155.1:16020286-16052786 GCF_903995435.1 Acomys russatus
GATAATAGTGATGACAGCACCAACGATGCTCCAGTCGCTTAGAACCACGAGGAAAAGACGGAATAATTATGTGACGTACTTCGGGACCGGAGCCAGGCCACAGTAAATCCAGCACAAGAGAACTGTTATTATTGTTTTATTATTTTTAATCTCTTCTTCGGGATCTTTGTTTTTTGTTTTTGTTTTGTCTCCACGTTATTCTCAAGTCGCCTCCCATTCCGGGTTCCTTTTGCAGGAAGCTCTGTCCCCGGCTTCCTTGGCAGGGACACAGGCAGAAATGAGGCGCAGGCTAGAGAGCCCCTCCCATCTGTCTTCTAGTCTGGGCTCCACCTTAGACTCAGAAAACTGGCCTGGGGGAGAGGCATGTCCCCAATCCCACAAATAGTCTCATAAAATTCTGAAACCCAGATCTGTCATCCAGGGCAGGTAAACCAGAGTGATTTACAGGATCCTGGAGTTCAAATTCCCGGACCCCAATCTTTTATGTTCCTAATTCTCTGGACCCTCAGACACAAAAAAATTCTGACCACTAATTTCTCCTCTCCTGGGACCTAAGTGCCCTGATCTTTTAGGATCAAGAAGTGTGGCTTCTCTCCCTAAGACGCAAGGGCTGCTGGGAAGGGATGGTGTAGGCATGCGATCCTAAGCACTCTGGAGCTAGGGGATATCAGAGACCACTCTGAGTAACATAGTGAGTTCCAGGCCAGCCTGTGCAACTTAGTGAGGCGCTGTCTCAAAATAAAGATTAAAAAAAAAAAAAGTTGAGGTTCAGTGGCCGGTAGTAGAGATCTTGTTTAGAATACGAAAAGCCCTGCGTTCAATCCCCTGGAAAAAAGAAGAGGGAGCGGAGGAAAAGAAAAGAAAAGAAAAGAAAAAGAACCCTGGAAACACCTTAGGGACCAGATACCCTAAACTCTGTTCTCACCCCTTGGCTGCCACCTTCCCTCTTTCCAGGGGAGGACCTGGCACTCCCTAAGGTAGCTTGCCTGAATGGGCGGGGCTGCAGTCCACGTAGGACAGCGATAGGCTCTCAGAGACGCCATTCTCCGCTAGGTTCGGCCAATCTGCCAACAGACAGGGAACCTGCCCCTTAGATCGTCTCGGTTGGGCTAAAGGCCGAAGGGGCTCTGGAGGAAACCAGCTCTTCTGGTTGGTCCAGGTAAGTCCTTTCCAGAATGACCAGTAATGGGATTCTGCACACAGCTTGGTGGGAAACAGCCGGCCGGGGAGCAGAGGGGACGAGGGAGCTTTTAGTCAGGGAGCTATTGGAGAAACTGAGTTCAAGTGACGTACAACCTCAGAAATGCACCTTTGCCCGTCCTGCGGATCCTTCCGTTCATCACTTCCCGGTGCCAAGAATTCACTCGCGGTTCCCTCGGATAGTCATCCACTCACTCAGCGCTCGCTCACTCACCCACTCATTACTTAAGCAAACATTCCCTAGGCTGCTGGTGTGCCAGGCCTGATGCGGGGACCGCGGTGATGGAGATGAGTCAGACCCGGGCCCTGGCCTCAAGGGAGCTCGGGTCAGAGGGGAGGAGAGGCATTGATGGTCAGAGGCCATCAATGGGGTGAGAAGGCACGGGAAGTTTTGGTAGGGCGTTGGCATGGTCAGGAAGGATTTCCCAGAGGAGGGGCCCCTGGAGCTGGCTCTTGCAGGGGCACTAGGTGGCAGCAGAGGTTACGAGACGGTTTCAGCCTGTGCAAAGGCCAGGCCTACAGGGATATTACCATGCTTAGATGTCCAAATAGAAGAGCCAAGCTGTCCGTCCCCATAACCGCCAGGGAAGCTGTAAGGCTGGAAGAGGATGAGGAGGTGGCACCTGCCAGACTGAGGACCTTGAACTCCTGTGCACGTGCCTGTGCGAATGTGTATGTGTGCGCATGCGCACGTGTGCATGAGCCTGCGCGAGCATGCGCAATCATTGGTTGTTGGTGTCAGGGATAGCGTAGGTCAGAGCAGGGACCAGAGCTGGAGGTGTGAGGCTGGAATTCAGTATAGCAGGAGGTGGCTGTCCCCAGAGCCTGGGGAGAAGAGGGTGGCTCCTGAATCTGGGCAGAGACGGAAGAGTTATGGTTAATAACCGACTCTGAAGGGATAAGGTTAAGTCAAGAGGTAGAGGCAGAACGTATGGATGGGCTATGGGCATCCAGGGGTCTCCAAGATAAGACCGGGGACTGTTGCTCATCTTAGCTCAGAGCAGAATGGAAGGACGTTTGGTGCGTGGATATAAACCACTTTTGGGCTGGGCAGTGGTGGCGCACGCCTTTAATCCAAGTACTCTGGGGGCAGAGGCAGGTGGATCTCTGTGAGTTCAAGGCCAGCCTGGTCTACAGAGCTGTAATCCAAGACAGACATGGCTACATACAGAGAAACCCTGTCTCAAAAAACCAACCCCGCCGAAATCCTTTTTGGAATTAGGTTGCTTCTACCCGGTCTCACTCTGGGCCAGTTTGGGGCCAGCCTGGGCTATGTAATGACCTCACTATTAACTATGTAGCCCAGGGTGGCCTCCAAGTAATGGTAGTCTTCTTCAGCCTTCCAAGCCCCCGGGGTTACAGGTATGAGCCACCATGCCTGGCTTCCCATATCCGGCCTTGATTCAGAAGTCCCCTGGGTAAATGCGGCCCTTGAGGGAGGGGATCTCCTGCTACCCTCCCCTTTAAGAAACTCTTCCTTCTTCTCTGCACCCCACCCTAACACGATCCTGTTAATCATTTCTTGGCCCTTTAACTTCCACAGACAGGGGGTGTCTACCGCCTCAGTCCTTTATCTTCCACTTCTCCAGCCCACCACATTCGGATGCCAACCTCCTATGACTCTGGATGACATCGGTGACATCACATACTTGCTCATGGGTGAGGCCCCAGAATAGCATTTCTATCTGTCATGGACCACTCCCTCCTTCTGGAAACTTCCTTTCCAGCCTCTTCTCTCCTGCTGCACTTCCTTCCTCTCCAGCCCATTGTCCAAGCATCCCAACACTGGCCTCTCTTGACTCATTCCTCTATTGTGGGCCGTAAGCTTCGGGGCTTTGTCTGTTCTGGCCCCTCCCCCAACCCTAACTTGCTTATTCTAGAATAATCCTAGGTCTTCGGTTCCAGCTCGAGTCAGCCCCACACCTCTCTCCAGGCTCGTGCGATCGCCTCTGAGCATCCCCTAACTTGAGCCTCTTTCCAGGGAACAGGCTGCCTCACTGCTCACTTGCTTTATGGCCAGACCTAGGAGTTATGTCTGTGTCTTTACTCCTATCCCTACCTCACCCCTGGCTCTGGGATGCTCCTTCTGGACTCCCTCATGGCCTCTGCTCCAGCCCAGGCCTCTCCTCTGCCTCCTGCGTCTCAGCCCAACCCCAACGCCTCAGCGTGCTCTTCAGTGCTCTGACCCTCACAAGGATCCTGGCTACGCTACATCACTAGCCGAGATTATAATCCCCTCTGTGACTCTCCATGTGTCCTGGTCCACATAGCCTTGTTTCCCCTTCCGCAGCAGTTTGAGCTCAGTGCTGCCACCTGCTGGGAAAACACACCCCATATATTTAAAAGACCTAATTAATGAAATAACTTTTATTTACAAAAGACAAAATCAACTAGGTGTGGTCCGTCACAGCAGCAGCAGAAGGCAGTGGTGGAGTGAAGGTCCAGCTGTCCCGGTGACAGATGAGTGTGTGCGTCGCCTCCCTCAGGTTCAGCCTTCGGATCCTGCCCCACCCCACTTAGGGTCCTAAGTTAAGGCACATCCCACCCCCTCCCTCCCTGCCCGACCGAGGGTCCGAAGGGCCAGAGCGCACTCATCACGGAGGCCCGCGCAGGTGGGAGCAAGAAGTCTTTTAGTGCCAGCCCCCACCCCCCACCCCCGCGCCGTCCCCAGCTCCTCAGATCAGCGGGGCATCAGGCGGGGTGAGGACCAGACGGATGCGCTGCACGCACAACTGCGCGGCCTGCCGAGTCTCGCGGCACAGCGCGGCCAGGCTCAGGAAGCCGTGCGGCAGATCCTCCACCACGTTCAGCGTCACGGGCTGGCCCAGGTCGCGCAGTCGCCGCGCGAACATGACCGAGTCGTCCAGCATGGGGTCCAGGGCGCACGCCTGGAGAGGGTGGGAGTGAGGGTTAGGAGGGGGGGGGAGCACGTGGGCACGGATGTGGAGGTAGACAGAGGCGAGGAAAAATAAGGAGAGTCCCGGGGGGAGGCGTGGGAAACAGGGGTAACTGAATTCCTTTACCCTGCCCCACCGCTATCTTTTCCACCTGTTCAAGCTTCGTGCCCAACAAAACTGCTAAATGACTAGACTCCCTGGCCTGGCTAGCTACCCGGCCCTTGGCCAGCTCTCTTCCCCAGGACGCCCACGTCCCGCTCCGCCAACTCTCCCGCGGCACCCTGCCCCGCCTTGTTCTCACCACAAGGTGCACAGGCGGCAGGGTCTTCAGCATGCTGTCGGGGGCCAGCAGAGGAGACATGAAGGGGTTCTTGACTATGGGTGCGGAGTAGAGGGGCATGCGGAAGACGCCTTGGCTTGAGCGCCGCGGGCGGAAACCATCGGGGAAGGCGGCGCTCACGCTGGAGGCTTTGCTCACGGCTTCAGCCTCTTCCTGGGAACTCTCAGGCCGCAGAAAGAAGTTGACATCGGAGGGTGTGGAGGGGCCAAGTGTCTCCATTGACAACGACAGCTCGGGGGTGTCTGAAGACTCTGAGTTGCCCTTAAAGCTGAAGTCCTTTCTTGTCAGGGTCTTCAGGGGATTTGTGCCCAGGAAGGCCTCGGGCTGGGCCAGGGCTGCCTCAGACACACTCCTGCGCATGGACTCCGTGGGGCGCACTGGCTCTATAAGGAAGGGCAAAGACAGAGGCTTCCTGAGGCCAGAAGATAAGCCTGGCTGTGATTAGAGAAGGTGAATGGTAGATAGGGTAAGCACCCCTCCCCCCAGGGTGGGTGGATGGACCCTTTCTGTGTCCAGGGTTGCAATTTGAAGGCTGGGAGGTGGGGCTGCGTTCTAGGGCAGGATGTGCATGTATAAAGACTGGGACATGCAAATCAGCTGACTTCTGGAAGCTTCCATTTTTCCCTCTATATAAATGATAGATAGCCCTTAGCTTATAAGTTATAAGAAGAAGAGCTCAGAAGGGTAAGAAATATAGGACTAATGATTATTTTCTCCTGAGGAATCATAATATATATTTTAATTGTTTTGTTTTGTTTTTTGAGACAGGGTTTCTCTGTGTAGCTTTGACTATCCTGAACCAGTGTAAGAGTGATCACTTAGGTGCCGTGTGACCCAGAGTCACTGGAACGGGACATGGGATTCTAGTATCTTCTAAAAGCACCTGTGTACCAGGTATTGTGTTGGCGCTTGACACAAATGGGAGTAGTAGTCCTTATTATTGCAACAAGGCAGATACACTTTGTACCCATTTCACAGAGGGACAGACTAAGGGATACAGATGCTAATATCTGTCCACTAACCCAGCAGCCAGCATGACACTGATGGAGTGAGAGAAGCTGGGCTCGAGTGTGTGCCTCCAGGGTCACCTTTCTCCTACAGAGAACCCCACCTCAGGACTCAGTGGTCCCTTACCTCAAACACAGTTCCCTTTTAACGCATGTGCGAGCACCTGTGTGTATGTGTGTGTGCACGCGTGCCCGCTCTCACGTGTCTGCATTTACCTGAAGATTCTAAAATGAAACAGATACAAACTAAGTAATTTCCTTTTTGTGTATATGTATGTACATGTATGGCCAGAGACCGCCCTCAGGTGTTATTCTTCAAGGTAGCATCCACTTTGATATTTTCTTTAATTTTTATTACATTTTTTTTGTTTTTTGTTTTCAAGACAGGGTTTCTCTATGTTATCTTGGCTGTCCTGGACTTGATTTGTAGACCAGGCTGGCCTTGAACTCACAGCAATCTGCCCCCCCCCCCCATGTGCTGGGATTAAAGGTGTGTGCTACCATGCCTGGCTACAATTTTCATTTGTGTGTGGGTGGCAAGAGGACAACTTATAAAAGTAGGTTCTTGCCTTCCTCCATATGGATCCTGGGGATTAAAGTGGGCAGGCCTGGCATCCGGCACTGAGCCGTCTCACCAGCCGCCACCTTAGGTTTTGAGTTAGGCCTAGACTCTGGCCATCCAGCGTGACATCCCAGCGTGCACCAGCACACCTGGCCTTTATATGAGTTTGGGGAGCCAGACCCAGGCCTTCATACTTGCATAGCAAGCTCTTTCCCTCCCGAGCGATCTCCCTGGCCCTGGAGAGTGGTTTTGTTGTTGTAGCTGAGACAGGCTTTCCCCATGTGGCCTGGGTTAACCAGGAACAGGAACTTGCGATGGAGATAAGGCCGGTTTTGAAATCACAGGGGTCTTGTTTCTGCTTCCCAAGTGTGAGGCTGATGTCACTACCTGGAGCCCTAAGAGGGCTTTTGTTGGTTGTTTGTTTGGGTTTGGCAATTCCTGGGATTGTGAGATCACCCTTGGAGGCAGAAGTCTGGGAATTTCCAGGATGTGGACTTGTTGTAGGGCTAAGGACAGAGCCGGGCAGGAAAGTTATCTCTGTATCTCCATGTGTCCCGGGGCTTATGCTGTGTCTGGGTGTGTGCCTAGGCTGTCTTAGCTAGGTGCCTTGGAACAAGCTCTAACTCACCTGCTGTGGGCACTGAGGACTTGTGGGCCTTGCGTCCGCTTAGCTCCAGGAAGGAGTTGAGCCACGAGGAGGCACCCAGGCGGAGGTCTCTAAGGAACAGGGATGTGTCCCTCTGCACCAGCCCCATCATGCCTAGCGCCTCCTGGTCTGAGTCAGTGTGGTCCTCTGTCTCTGTGCCTGCAGAACACACGTGGGAAGCTGAGCTGGTCTCTCTTTTTAGGCCCAGTTCTAACCCCCAGAACTTGGGGTCTCCGAGGCATGCAGGCATCCAGTGGCCATGCTCTGGGGATATGGGCCTTACCTGAATAGGCACTGACACACTTAGAGAGTACACTCAGTGGGAGAAGTGGGTCCATGAGGCTCAGCAGACGAGAGGGTGAGGCGGAGGGCTGGAGGGTGGTAACTGGGTAGGCTGCCATGATGCCATCTGGCACCCTCACTCCGTAGGCTGCTGCCCGAAGGGACACAGTGATGCAGAGATTCCCACCTGCACTGTCCCCTGCAAGGCATATCCGCTCTCCTGTTGAACCTAGGTGGGGGTGGGCGGGGGAGAAGAACCCAGTGATAGTCTGGCATGAGCTGGGGAACCAGGCTCTCAGGTAGGGTACACGACTCCTAAGATCAAGCAGAATATGCCATTTTAGTTACTGGCAAGAGGCATGGATCTGGACCCATGTGGCAGGTAGTGATCAGAGGCTAGAAACAAAGTGCTGGAGTGTCGGGAGTGGGGGGGGGGCAGCAAGGATAGGCAGTGGGAGAGAGGAGCTCAGGGGGCCAGTTTTCCCAACACAGGAACATCAGAAGTTGGGAAACCAAAGGTCAGGGTTCAGGCTGGGTACAGCAGCCACGCTGTGCTCTGTGCCTTGTCCTCCTGAGATGTTGGCATTCCAGGAGGGAGGTGAGGACCTGGCAGATAGGTGGGCACGTGAGGCAGCGGCCTGGAGTGCAGGGGAGCAGGAGGTGGGCAGCTGGGGAGGAAGAGAGACAGAGAGACAGAGACAGACAGACAGACAGAGAGAGGAGGGGCGGGGCCAGAGATGAAGGCTGGAATAAGGGGTCAGGAGGCAGAGGTGACAGCCAAGATGGACGGTGGACAGTGGTGGGGCTAGCCCATGGCACGGCGCAAGAGGCAGAAGGGGGAGATGGGCTGGGGCAAGGGGCAGGTCGAGATGAGACTGAGGCTCATGACAGGGGTTGTAGAAGGTGGTGGCCAGGGCAAGGATCGGGAAGAACCTGCGAAAGCAGGGGCCTGGATCTCACCGAGCAGGGCACAATGCTTGACAGCCCAGCAGTAGGCAAAAAAACACTCCTCCAGCGCCCGGGGGAAGGGAGCCTCAGGGGCCAGCGAATAGTCGATGGAGATGATTGGTACACCCAGCTCCTGGGCCCAGGTTTTGAGGTAGGGCTCATGGGATTTGGAGGTCTGGGCCACAAAGCCACCGCCGTGGATGTGGACAACCAGAGCCCGGGAACGGGGTACTTGGTGGGGCCTTGGGCGCAGCTCCAGGCGTGGGCCCTCAGATTTCACCAGACTGTTGAGCATCTTGCTGTCCTGGTGGTGAGGAGGAAGGGTGGTCTGTCAGGGCCTTCTTCCTGCTCAGGACTTGACGATGCTGGGCTGGGGCTGCCACTGTCCAGAAACAGGGGCTTACCTGTCCTTCCCGCAGGTCATAGGAGATGAGCCTGGCTAGCACAGGCCCCGGTCCTGTGTGTGCCAAGGGAGGTGAGATGGTAACTGTGAGTGAGGGGTCAGAGGTTAGCGGCATCTCAAAGGCCTCAGGTGGCAGGCTCAGCAGGCGGCTCACCCTCACAGTGGTTGAAGCCATGTTGGCCAGGGACTGGGGAGGGAACAGAAAGGATGCCAGGGAAGGGTTATGGAGGTGGTGGGGCCATATTCTACACCACAGCCCAGTCTTTGCCCTTAGGTGCTGTCCTTAGGCTTGGGGCCCGGCAGTGACCGGCTGTGGCTTCACAGGATGTCTGGGAGTCAGAGCCTCCATCTGTAAGCATGCTGGGGCGCTCCCTCCGCCCTGAGCTCACCGACAGCACCTCGATCTCAGTGATGTTCCAGAAAGCTTTCCAGAAGTGCACATCCAGGTTCTGGATGATTCGTTCAAACTCAGCCCCACGCAACTCTGGGTCTATGGCGAACCGGCCTCCGGTAAAGAGGGAACTGGCAGTCACACCTGGGGGCCAGGAGGGGTGTCAAGAAGCCCTGGTGGTGGCCAGGCTGCTCAGCCGGGTTCTGAGAGGGGCGCGGGAGAGGGTGTGGGCAGGACCCAGGCACCACTCACCGAGGCCTGTCTCGTTGCGTTTGTAGTGCTCCCCGAAGGACACCAGCCCAATGGAGAGAGTCTGCAGGAACGGCCGGATGGCAGGCGTGAACTGTGAAGGGATGCCTGTGTCACCCAAGCGCCCAGGAGAGGGATGAGGACAGAGACAGGAGGAGGCCCGTACAGTTAGTAAGCTTTTCCTATAGGGTGCTGCGGGCCTCACCCTGGGCCCTCTCGTGGACCTGGTGTCTTCAGAGGGAAGGAAATAATGCAATGCACACAGACACGTGCAGTGTGACGTCTTCATCAAGCAATGATCAAGCACTAGGTGGATGGGCTGCCGGGACGGACCATGGGCCATAGGCAGCCAGGCCTGGGAGGAGGAATCTAAGCGAGGAGAAGGCCTTCCCAGGAGAGGCCAGAGCAAGGCAGATGCTGAAGCTGCAGTGCTGCACGTGGGAGGCAGGGGAAAGGAGCGGGGATGAAGGGGAGCACGGAGCAAGGCACACGGCGGTGCGCTGAGGCAGAGTCAGGGACAAGAACAAGGGGTCCCAGAGACCGAGAAGGGTCCAGGCTCAGGGACTGCAGTTCGTTCTTCCTTCCTCTTTCTTTTTTCTTCCTTCCTTCTTTTTTGAGACAGGGTTTCTCTGTGTAGCCCTAGCTGTCCTGGACTCGCTTTGTAGACCAGGCTGGCCTCAAACTCACAGCGATCCTCCTGCCTCTGCCTCCCGAGTGCTGGGATTAAAGGCGTGCACTGCCACGCCCCGGCTGAGGGTCTGGATTTCACTCTGAGCATCAGGAGGGCTGTGGACAGGGGAGTAAGAGCGTACAGGAACTTCTTGAAGTTGGACAGAACAGCGGGGCAGCGCAGACATTTGGGGCTGGCTGGGTACAGGGCGACCGAAGAAAGCCAGAAATAAGGAATGACCCAAGAGAGGTATAGAGAACTTGGGGAGCCTGGCTAAGGCCTAGGCAAGGGATAGATGGCTGTCAGGGAAGACTGGGGGACACATGACAAGTGGCAGAGGGGGGATAGGCAGGGAGTTAGCAGAGTTCTTGTTCACTGGACATGGTCCACAGCATGCTAGGCTTTGAGAGGGAGCAGGACTGAGCAGTGTCTGACATCTGGAGGCCTCTGCCTTCCTGAAGTCGACATTTCTGAGATGGATGCTGCCTTGCACTCTAGCAGAGCTGGGCTCTCGGGAGCTGGCAGGTGGCCCAGCCCATCCTCTTGGCCAGGGACCCAGTAGGCCAAAGAGCACAGGAGCTCCTGGCCTTTGTGGCTAGGACACTGATTCAGGCAGTCTGGAATATCTTTCTTTCCAGTGTTGATGCCAGGACATGTAAGTAGGGAGATGGCTGGATCTGCCGGGCCAAGCAGTATTTGTAGGTTTAGTTGGGGTGAGGGGAGAGTCTGCGAAATCATTGTGTTGGCTTGGTCAGGACCAGGAAGCCTGGAGTGGGTGGGCAGGGACAGGGAAGCTGAAAGAGTGGTGAAGTTGAGGGGAGGCTCTGAGAGGCCGGGGAGCACTGTAGCTTCACAGAGCTCCACAGGTCCTGCTGGGGTTCCTTCAGACAGCTTCATACAGTTTGTTGGGGCTACACTGAACCCAGGGGCAACTTTGGCCTCTGTTCTGATTTTAGTTTTCTGTCACCAATTCTCTAGTCGTCACCTTATCTATCATCCATCTATCTATCTATCTATCCATCTATCTATCTATCTATCTATCTATCTATCTATCTATCTATCCATCTATTTGTGAGTCAGGGTCTTTCTACGTAGTCTTCGCTTGCCTGGTACATATGATATAGCTCAGGCTAGCCTCTATCTCTAAATACTCCTTCTGCCTCCACCTCCTGGGGGTACTGGGCTGCCTCACTTTCCGTGTGGTGACAGGCTGCGCCTCTCTGAGGTGGTTTGGGATGGGCAAAGACAGTAGGCCCAGAGCTAGGGTCAGAGTTGTGTAGCTCAGCGGGGAGAGCGATGACAACCTGGTCGGCCTTGTTATCACCGACTCTGATGGGCGGGTTGGCCCTGTCCTGAGGGCCTGAGAGCTGCCTAGAAAGCACATGGTTTCTCTAACAACTAAGCCCAGGTGCCAATCTGAAAGCCGTGGGTGGCATCTTCTTCCTTCTGTTGTAGAGTCTTAGTGAACACGACATGGGGTGCATTGACACAGAACAGACCTTTGGCATCAGTACCGGTTACTGTCCTGGGGGCTGTCACTTAAATGGACCTCAGGGACTGCGAGAGAAGGAACAGGCTGCTGAGTCCTAAGTTCAGTCTGTAGTACTTGAAGGGAAAATGAAAACAGCACACAAACCCCTGGTGCGCCCCACCCTTGTGCTGGAGATGGAAGCTCTGGCCTCATGCATGTTTGACAGGGCATCTTACCACTCGCTCACAGGCTCCGCCTTATTGTTACTTTTGAGCCAGGGCCTCACTAAGTTACTAAGGCTGGCCTCTATCTCACTCTGTGAGCTCAGCCGGGCCCTGGACTTGCCACCTTCTGCCTCAGCTTCCCCGAGTAGCTAGGATGGAACAGGTCTGAGTTACAGGCCCAGCTGGTGAAGAGCTTTCTGACGTGAGGTAGATGCAGTCGTGAATCATGAGTTGACCCCCAGAGTCCCGCTCTGAGCTCCTGCCAGCTTTCCCTGCCAATCTATGGTCTGAGTCCTGAATCCAGTAACTCTGATTACTGTGGTTACTCTACTGCCAGGACAGACCACCAGCCACCAGTGCCTTCACTGTGAGCCCAGGGGACACAGGGCAAGGGACTCACCTGGAAGCCCAGGCAGCGGCCATAGAAGCAGCCTTTATGCAGCGTGACATACTCTTGCAGGAAGTCAGCAGTGAGTCCTTCATCACCGTCAAAGAACAGCACCCCTGGTCGGTTGATGACCAGCAGGCGCTGGGCGTAGTAGGCCAGAGCACGGAGCTGCGTGAGGGCAGCCAGGTAGGCCTCCAGCTCGGAGAGGTTGTGGCTGGCCCGGAAAAAGATACTCCGGCGGTTCGAGGCCACATAGCGGGATTTGTGTAGTAGGTGTGCCAGGCAGCAGCGGGCTGTGTGCACCAAGCTACGGTATCCATTGGCTGGGGTTTCTGGGTCCAGGTCAAAGTGGTGGGCCACGCTCAGCAGGTGGCCTAGGGTTGGTTCCAGCCCCAGTGCCTGTTCCCGAACACCTGCAAAGACGTTGGACAGCCGCCGTGCTGTCTCTCCTGGGCCTTGGCTTGCGAAGAAAGCCATGTTGTCTTCGGCGAGTGTCACCAGCGACTGGGTCATTGTGCGCAGATCCATGCTGTGTGAGAACACGGAGGCTGTGGGGGGAGAGGAAGTGTGTGAGTACTCCCCGTCTGTCAGGCCCAGGTCTAAGCAGGGCTATTCCTGCTGAGACCTACGAGTTCACAGCTGCAGCTCCCTCCTTCCTCACGCTTCAGGGGGTCTGGCCCGCGCCTCCTGGAGATGCAGGGGCCTTCCACTATCTCCTCTCACATTTATCCCCTTGCCCTCCACACGTCTGGGACTTCGTCCTCTTTCTGCCGAGCGGCTGGGAGTTGAAGCCCTCAGACCCTGCAGGCCCCTGCTCTGTCCTCTGCTGTCCATGTCTTTGCCCTCCTCCCTGGAGCTAGGAGTCTCATCGCCTGAGCCCCACAGCATCTGGTCCCTAGTGGTGCTCCTCCAGCCAGGAGCCGGCGCACCCTCTTCCTTCTTCCTTCCAGGTATTCAAGAATAAGTGCTGATGTTTAACTCTCTTTGGACATGGACTTCTTGTTCTGGGAAAGCTGAGTGCCCGGCGGTTCCCTTTCTCAAGACCCACGCATTCCAGTCCCACCCCAAGTTTCCTTCTCAGCCTCCTGGTGCTGCTCAGGGACCCTTCCTAACAGTGGTTGGAGTCATTTAAAGCCTGAGGACAGCCATTAGCATCTCTTGGACCGCCCCTCCACATTTCCAGCCTTTCTGGACCACCAAGGGAGCACTCCTGGTCCCTCAAGCCTGCCTGGAGAATCCCATCCAAACTCCACCTCCCTCCTTGGTTCTCTGTGCGATTCTCAAAACGCAGCATCCCTCCTCTAGACGGCTGCCTGCCTTTCAGCCTTCGATTGCACTGTCCCACTCTCCCGCCTGAGAGAGCAGTTCCAATAGTCAATACTGAGCTCACTAGCCGAACTCACGCTAAGGTTGAGTTCCCAAACACCCAAGATGCCTTGCTTTGGATCTCTCTGACTGCCAGCGTCCTATTTTACAGGGGGGGAAGCTGAGGAGCAGTAAGGAGCCAAAGGTTGTATGGGTAATTGCGGAGCCCATCGGGACGCTGATGTCTGGGTCCAGAGTCCCTGCGCATGTGCTCCTCCTAGGACTCTCAGAGCCCAGCGTCTCTCTGTCCTTCAAAGCCTGGCTCTGCGCTTGGCTTGGCTTCCTGCGTTCAGGGTCCTTTGCGCTCTTCCTTCCAAAGTCTGTGCGGTCCTTAGGCATCCGTTACTTAGATCTGGTTACCACATCTTGGATAAGTTGCCCTTGACCCCTTGGGGCAGGCACTCCAACCTTCCCAAGTGGTTCCTTCCTTCTAGGAGTCTAGCACCCTGCCTGGCTCCTGGATTTGTAACCCCTGTCATTTCCCCAGCAGCCAGTGTCTCCTCTCTTCTTTTCCAGGCCCTGGGTTCTGGCAGCACCAGCCACTTCTGTCTCTCAGCTGGCCCTGCACTCACCCTTCCTGGTCTCTCCACACTGGTGTTCCGTAAGCTGGCACAACAGGTCTGTGGTCAGTGCCAGTAGCAGCCTGGGGCAATAAACTGGGGGAGGGGCCAGGCTGGCCAGGGTGTGGCCGTTTGCCTTGCCTCCCATACAGAATGGACAGTGAGAACCACGTGTTGTAAACAGGGCCCGACTCCTTGCCCCTCCTGCCTGCTTGCTACTCCACCTCAACAGAGTCCTTGCACCAGCTTCCTCTTCCTTAGAACCCTGGATTCTCACCGCCCTCCCCTCCCCCCAGGTCCCCAGGCCCTCCTCGCCCAGACTCGGTAGCCCTTGCCCCAGCTCCTCCTTGGTCAGAGTTGGGTCTAGATGCCAGTCTCTCCTTCCTCAGACTCAGGGATCCAGTTCCAGTTTTCTCCCTTGGGACCCAGGAGTCCCCGCCTTCGCCCTGAACACACTGTCCCCTCTCACCCAGCCATGCTGTCCCTCGTCACCCCCAAGTGGATTCAGGGAGCCAAAGGCTCAGTGACGTCAGTTCCCACCCCCCTACCCCCCCAAGGCTGGCCCTGGCACAGATGTCCCCAGATGTTAGGGAAAAGAAAAATAGCCTCCCGGGAGGACAAAAGCCGATTAGGAGCAGTACCAGACTCAGCCAGGAGCCTGAGTCACAGGCCCTACCGGGCCCGTCCTTGCTTTACCTCCTAACATCCACAGCTCACCCGGCTGACAGTCAGCTCCGTGCTACATACGAGGAAAGCAAGGCTCACATTTGCAAGTTCTTCCACAAACTCCTTGGCCAGGCAGCTCCTTCTTACCTGCGGGACTCAGCTCAAGGTGCTCCCTACCCTGCTTCTCTCCATCTCTAAAGCCCGCCCTCACTTACCCCCTCCTCCCCCCCGTGGTCACTTCGGCCCTAGCATGTGCACATTTTGTGGTAGCACCTTTACTTGTTTTCACATCTGTCTCCTCTAGGACAGAGACAGGTATTTATGGAGGCATGAAGTTAGCTCATCAAGTGGAATTTGATTACTTAGGAAGAACACAAAATTACAAACACAAAGTCAGGAGTCAGGCTGTTGAAAGAACCTGTTGCAAATGAGAGACCTTGAGGCTTCAAGGGCCGTTTGTCTGGCTGTGGGTGAGTCCTCACTGTCTGTCCTTGGGCTGCCATCTTCATGAAGGCAAGGGTGGCCCCAAGGCCCAGCCGACTCCAGCAGATGCACGAAGGGGAAGAGGATAAGAAAGGAGTAGGGTGAAGGCCAAAGGCGGTGGCTGGCAACTTGGGAGAGGGCTGTACCTTCCTGGTAGCAGATAGATAAATGGATCACAGCCTCAAGGGCAGTTAAGGTAAGCAGCTGTTAAGGTGAGATATTGGCCACGGCACTTGCTGGGCGACCCTAGCTTAAGTCTGACTTCCTCATCTGGAACCGTGGGGACTCCCATGTGCTAAGCAGGCGCTACCACTGAGTGGCGTCCCCAGCCCAGCCTCCCTGGGATGGGCGTGGGTGCTTTTTCCTTACAGCCCTTGTCACTGCCCTAACGCACCCTAATATGATTTCCTCATCATATTATTTACTCTGTGGCCCCTGAGTTCAGGCCTTGTGTGTGCTGGGTTCAGCTCTCAGCTAGCACAATGTCCCGCGTTCTAAGCCTCGCTTCATCCACTTGCCACACTTGGTGCCTCGTATCTGCCACAGCTCACACTGCTGTGACTGCCCTCCCACCCCAACATGTAGGGAATATGGGCTTGGGGTGCTTCTTGAGGATGAAGAGCACTTTTGGAAGAACAAGTGATTTGGGTAAAGTGGCTGGAAAGGGCTGGCTCCCCCAAGGCTTTGTGACTTCAGGGCCCTGCTCTTTGCCCCACTCAAGGTAGTTCCCTCAAGACCAGGCTGGCCGGAGCCAAGAAGGGATATTGAAATTGCTGGAATCCCAGGCAGAGGGCACTGGGGTAAGGGCATACCCAACGAGGCTGTGGTGAGCATGGCAGGAGTGGGGCAAAGGTTAGGGCTGAAGGGGACCTGGCCGTCGGGGAGGGGGACCTAGCCATCCAGGCCTCCAGCCATTTGCCCTGGGAGATGTTTTCCCCCTTTGTGCTGGGAACCAAACGTGTACACAATAGACAAAAGCTCTGCCATTGAACTGTGCTCCTGGCTCCTCCAACCTTTTGCCCTGAGAAGCCACTTGTCAGCTGTATCAGGCCTGGACTTTGGTCCCTGGGGATGTACCAGAGCAATGTGCTTTCATGTTTCTTGATATGTCTGAAGGGATGTATGTTTGTATGTGTCATGACCTATGTGTGTTTGTTAGCCTGCGGGCCTCTGGTTTTTTCGTCTTGGATTTTCAGCTTGTATGGCGATGCATTCATGTTTTTATGAATCCATATACTGGGGCTGAGGCTGTAGTTCAGTTGCTGGAGTGCTCGCCTAGCACGCACAAACCCTGGCTTTGATCCCCAGGACTGTGCAGACTGCGTGTGTGTGGGATGCACATTTGTAACCCTAGCACTATGGAGGGGGACACAGGAGGGCCTGATGTTCCAAGTCCTCTTGGACTACACAGTGAGTTCAAAGCCTGGAGATATATGATGCCCTGCCTCCAAAACACACAAAAATAAATAATAAAAACAACAAAAGGAATCTGTTTACATTTGGGTGTGTCACGGTCTCCACATGTGCTGAGAACAGAATTCACTGTTTACTCAAGCAGAGACCGAAGGCGTTAACATTTCCCTCACTCTAGCCCCATCTACGCCATCACCCACGTATTTTTTTTTTTAATTAAAAAAAAAAAAAAAAGATTTAGGGGCTGGAGAGATGGCTCAGTGGTTAAGAGCACTGTCTGCTCTTCCAGAGGTCCTGAGTTCAATTCCCAGCAACCACATGGTGGCTCACAACCATCTATAATGAGATCTGATGCCCTCTTCTGTAAAGCACTCATATGCAATAAACAAAATAAACAAATCTTTAAAAAATAGATTTATTTATTATGTATACAGTGTCTGCCTGCATGTATACCTGCACACCAGAAGAGGGCAGTAGATCCCAATATAGATGGTTGTGAGCCACCATGCTGTGGCTGGAATTTGAACTCAGGACCTCTGGAAAAGCAGACAGTGCTCTTAACCTCTGAGCCATCTCTCCAGCCTCATGCACCCTGTATCTTAGCAACTTCAAAGTTTGGCATATTACTCACCTGCACTGCCTCGCCCTGGTCCTTACTTGTATGGTGTTTAAAGCTCTCTGTGCTCCTCGGATTTAAGTCTGTGTGCATCCATAAATCTGGCCACGGCCTTCTAGTCCTTCTTCAGTGCTTCCTGGCCCTTCCTCTCAG
This sequence comes from Acomys russatus, assembly GCF_903995435.1. Lineage (NCBI taxonomy): Eukaryota > Metazoa > Chordata > Mammalia > Rodentia > Muridae > Acomys > Acomys russatus. The sequence goes on from NC_067155.1 coordinate 16,037,221, forward strand.
AATAAAGCGTCAATTCTGGACGTGGCCTTCCCATCCAACCTCGAGCCCACTCTGTGGCCCCAGCCTCCTGTCCCCAGCCTCCCTCCCAGCACTCCCGTCTCTGCACTTGTCCTGTGCTGCTCCTTCCAGCACAGGGTCTCTGCGCATGCTGCTTTGTTTTCCCCACCTCCCTTGCTTAGGATTCTCTTTTTGAACACAGGGCACATTTTCTCATGTAGCCCAGGCTAGCCACAGACTGACCATGAGGTCAAGAATGACCTTAAACTCTCTGATCCTCCTGCCTCCACCTCCCTCCTTCTGCACTGTAGGCATGTGCCACCATGCCTACTTTATGTGGCCCTGGAGAGAGACCACAGGGCTTTGTGCATGTGAGGTAGATAAGCACTCTAGTGACTAAGCCACATCGCTAGCTCCAGGAGTCTTTCCTTTTTGTTGTATTTATCATATTGGCTTGTTTAAAATAAACTTTGAAAAAAGTGGTTTTTATTTATGTTTTTGGTTTGTCAAGACAGGGCTTCTCTGTGTATCAGCCTTGGCTATCCTAGAACTCTCTCTGTAAATTAAGCTGGTCTTGAACTCACAGAGATCTGCCTGCCTCTGCCTCCTGAGTGCTGGGATTAAAGGCATACCCTATCAGGCCTGACTTTTAATTTTTATTTTATGTGCATTGGTGTTTTGACTGCATGTATGTCTGGGTGACAGTGTTGGATCCCCTGGAATTGAAGTTACAGACAGTTGTGAGGTGCCACGTGGGTGCTGGGAATTGAACCCAGGTCCTCTGGAAGAGCAGCCAGTGCTCTTAACTGCTGAGCCATCTCTCCAGCCCCTACAATAGACTTTTAAAAAGTGGGTAGGTGAGAGAGGATGGACAGAGTCTCACTCTGTAGCCCTGACTGGCCTGCAACTCACTCTGCAGCCCAGGCTGGCCTTGAACTAATGCTGATCCACCTGACTCAGCTTCCCCAGTCCTGGGATCAGAGGTGTGTGGCACATGCCCAACAGTCTTAGTAATATCTACGTCCCCCGCTCTACTGTGCCCCGATAGCCACAGAAAGCCATGCCTGGCACCTCCAGGTGGTGAGCGAATGCCTGGGGAGTAATCATTTAGATTCAGAATTAAGGTTGTGGCATACAGCAGTTGCCAAGAGGCTGAAGGTGCTCCCGTGTCTGCCTTCCCTGGCCAGGTGAAGGAAGCCCAGCTGGCTCAGTGCCTCCGTGTCATCACTTGGGGAATGGGGTGATCATAACAATGGCAGGTCTTATGCAGTTACTGGCAAGATCACATAAATAAAAGGGTGTCCCTGCCAGTCAGGATCCCCTTAGGGGGCAGGAGTGGGAAGTGAGTCACAGGTCTGAGGCCTGGCACCTGGAAGGCCCTCAGGGAATGATAAGCCAGTCCCAGACCCGCGCACCTTTGTGAGTAGGCTTGCCTGGGCACTGTGCAAGGAGCCTTACTCAAGCAGATTCCTTCTGACTCCCTCTGACACTAAGGGCGGCTTGGCTATTAATAGCCCCATGTCACACTTCACACATTCCTTATCTAATAAATGTTTGAATGTCCATGTGTCTGGCATTCTAGGTAAACAAGGCCGACACTAAGCCCACTATGAGGGAGCTCAGTGTTTAGTACAGACAGGCAGTGTGCTCACACCCACCTCTCCTGGCTCATTGTGTGCCAAATGACACACATTTGAGTCAGGCCACAGCCCTACAAGTCAGGCACTGCTATTATCATGCCTGCTTAGAGCTCAGGAAACAAAACAAAAACAAAACAAAAAGAAAAAAAAAAAAAAACAACCAACCAACCAACCAACCAAACAAACAAAAAAAAAAAAAAAAAAAAAAAAAAAAGAGGAAAAAGACCTTGTTTAACACTTCACAGATCAGAGCAACTCGGTGAAATGGGTCTCTAAGGTTCCACATTGCCTCCAAGCATAGTGCCCTGCGATCTATCTTTGTTGTGGGATAGGAGGCTGTCTTCAGCCTCCTGCTTGAACTCCAACCTGTCTGGGCCAGTATGCACACTCTAGAGCTGGGTGTAACACTACACTTGGCTCCCAAGGGAGGCAGGGGAATGATGAATTTAGGCTTACTGGGCCTAGGAGCCATGTCAGGACTTTTTATTTTTTATTGCCTGCACAGGAAACCCTCAGTGGGACTGATAGAGACACACTGGCTGCAGGTGGAGCTGCGTGGTGGAGCATTGTTAGCTTAGCACTAACCAGGCCCTAGGTTTGGCGGTAAGTAGTGTCCCCCCCCCCCCCAAAAAAAAGAACAAGACTTATAACTCAGGCAGGAATTAAACCCTGCTCTGCCGGAGCCTTGCAGCACCCTTGGTTGGTCCGTGACTGTTTCTCCAGCCTTCTAGATCGAGGAGGGAGGCTAGCCGATAAAGCCACCTTTCCCCTGAAGGAGGTGTGGAGGTGCAAAGCCAGCTTAAAAGTTCTCGTGTTTTGGAAGTCGCCAGTGCCGGGAGCTTCGCCCCAGCGTTGCTGGGCTGATGGCCAATGCGCACGTGTGAATGCACTGAGAGTTGGAGGAAGGGGCTGTGAGCAAGTTTTCTAGTTACTGGGTATGCCTTGAGCCTAAACTTCTTCCTCTTTTCGTAAAAGCGGCTAAGGCCCTTCCCCATTATTCTTTTACGAGTGCAGAAGGCACGAAAATGGGGGCTTGAGCCATTTCCCAGGCCGAAAACACTAAGCTGTTGCTCTTGGTCTCTCTCTCTCTCTCTCTCTCTCTCTCTCTCTCTCTCTCTCTCTCTCTCTCTCTCTCTCTCTCTCTCTCTCTCTCTCTCTCTCTCTCTCACACACACACACACACACACACACACACACACCAAGGAAGCAGAGCAGAAACCCTATTTATTCCTACAGACTCAAGACCGCACTGGGGTAGCGGGGAGCCCTTACGTCTGCGAGGGACATTCTACTCTCACCATCACCCCAACACGGGTCGGCAGTGGGTCAGTCCGCGGACCTCGCCCCCCACGCTCCCCTCGTGGAAGTGGGTCAGCCCACCCAGTCCCCGGGGGTGCCCCGCGGGACGTGCTGGGGTTCCTCCCGAGCTGCTGTTACCGGCTCACCTTTGACCTTGCCTTTTCGCCACCGCCTGCGACTGCGGCTCTTCGCCCCTTCTTTGGCCTGCTTGGAGGCCTGGGCCCCGACGGGCCCCGATTCCACGGCTGGCTCCATCGGGGTTCTTCCCGGCGCGGGGCCCGATTCCAGCGGTCAAGCTCGTCCCTCCTTTAGAGTCAATCCTCAGTACACACCACCGCCAGGCCTCCCAAACCAGCCAATCGTGGCCAAGCTCCGCGCTGGGCTCCGCCCTCAATAGGTGGGGCTGAAGGTCTCGGCCCGCCCATTCGCTCGGGTTAAAGGGACCGCAGCCAACCATAACGACAGCCACCCCCCCCCCCCCCCCCCCAAAAAAAAACGCAACCCCGGAGGCGGCGAAAAGCGTCCTCCGAGCACGGATAGTGAAGTGTCACCCTAAAGCCGCCCCAGCAGGGGATTCCCCCCTTCGGGCCGTCTCGTGCAAGAGCCTCGCCGTCCCACGCATCTTCCCACGAACTCGGCCCGCCCATCCGCCTCAGGAGCGCGAAGAATCGGTGGGCGGAGGGGGCGGGGCCAAGCCTACGGGGCAACTAAAGGCGTGGGCGGGGACCCGGCCTGGGGGGCGTGGCCTCGCTGTGGGCGGGGGAGGAGGGGCCCGTTGGGGGAAGCCCCGCCCCTCTCCCGTAGCTGAGGCTGGCCCGGAGCGCACGTGGTATTCACCTCCCAGAAAAAGCAAACAGACAAAACCCCTGCCTTCAGGTCGGACTGTCTGGCTCGCGTTCTCTCTTCCTCCTAGTTCGCGCCTCTCTGTTTCTTGAGGTGTCCCTCCCTCTGCCCTGTCTTCTTCCTCAGAATCCAAAGGGGCATGATGCTCCTCCCCAGCCGCTTGTGGCTAACGGCACACCCCCACCCCCACCGAAAGGAGCCTAAGTTGAGGGAGCCCACGTGCCCTGGAAAAGGCGGGAAACAGAGGACGCAGGGCCCCAAGGCTCGCACATGGCGCACCATGGCTCGCTGCGTTCCCCTCAACTGCTCCTGGGCAGCGCATGCCAGAGAAGCTTCTGGAACCCTGCAGGAAGTGGTATTTCTCCCGCACTGGGAGAAGTAAGCCTCGACTTTCTTCTCACCAGAGCTTTGTTTTAAGATATTGATGGCAGGAAGGCTGTGGGGAGTGATGAGTAGGTAGGACTTCTCCAAAACCGGGACTAATATAAGCTATGGGATGCCCGTAAAAACTGAGATCTGTGGGTGTTGCCTTGCACCAGCTGACAGCTGGGCCCCTCAAACATTGAAGCCTGAGACCTGCTGGCCTGTTTGGCTGGAGAAGGCAGTAGAGTCTGGGCTTCCTGGGTTATTCCTGTGCGAAACCACCAAGAGAGTCAGTGCTTTTTCTGTCTGGGCTCTTTCAGGGTCAGGGGCACTGAGTGGGTGGCCTGTGCAGGCACTTTGAGACGGCATCTCTCATTTTTATTTCCCCTCCACCCTTCCTTTGTCTCTCTCCCCCACCCACTTACGTTCTCCTTACTCACTCGCATTGTGGACAGTTTCACTTCTGTGCTTGTCCCAGGGGCATTACCACCTGGGTAGACTGAGGGTGGGGGAGGAGAGGAGCCTTCCTGTGGCTTGGTGTTGAGTGGTGGATTCAAGCTGCAGCTCCTTTCAGTGGGCTTTGCTGGGCCCCTCTGCCCTGCCGTGGAGCTGCCCATGAAGCACAGCTGCATCTCAGCACAGGCACGGCACAGCGCAGTGACACTGCAGCCATACATAGAAAGCCGGGATGCTGTCAGAGCAGCCTCAGGCTGTGTCCCCAAGGTCCCCCAAGCAGTGCAGAAGAGCAGGAGGAACCAGACAACTTTTTCCTGATGTCTCATCTGTTAGCAGTTTGGAGGACAAGGAAGTTCTATTCCCTACCTTGGATGAGGACATAATTTTATGCACTTTATTTTCTGGGGTGTTTACACACTCTTGCTTTAGGGGATCCAGAGGTAAAGGGACACCTGGTCCCATGTCAGATGAGCTACCAATTTCTTTTGCCACCATAACCGAGTCACTCATTCTCTGGAGAGCGTTGGTCTGGGATGGAGCGACTCTTCCTTGTCCGTTGGTGTGTTCAAGTTCCCGGTCTGAGGTTAGCGGTACGTAGGCAAGCGCGGCGCCATCCCAAATGCCGGTTCTGTTCCATGGGCTGCCTCTCTCTTGTGAACAGATTGAGTTCTATCAATATTTGTGGATCTTTACAAAGCTCTGTCACAGTGAACTGAAAATGACCCTTCTGGTATGCTGAGGTGTCTCCAGAGGTGGGTGGGGCCACTGACCCTGAGAGAAGAAGGCACCATTGGAAGGTGTGCAGACTCCTGCTGTTTGGTACACATATAACGTACCTGCCTTCCTGTCCTCACTTCCTCTATAGCCCATCGCTAAGTAGCACACTCAGCTTCCAGAGTGGGCTGTGATTGCTTTTTATATTTTGTGGCCATTTTCTGCCTGTGGCTCCCCAGAAGAAGCATCAGGAAGCTGTTACCACACCTGCCATGGCCTCCGTTTCATATTTTTCCTTTCCATTGAGCCCAGTAAAAGGTACCCGGCTCCCAACATTTGTGCACGTTGAGAATAGCAGTTATGCCTTTTTGGGTTGGTTAATCTTTTCTGGGGAGCTCTCATAACATGTATGTGAGCCCACATAGTATCCTGATGCCTTCTGCATCACAGCCACTTAGGAGTGTAAGGTGGGAGTCTGGGTGTATATGGCTGGGTCAGTGGCAGTTGAAGTGGAGATGATTCAGGGGCTGTTACTACATTTCTGTGCAACTTCCTGGTAATTTGCAGGTGTTAGAGGCTGATGTCCAAAACTTCCTTAGTCCAATCTGAAACCTACCTCGTTTCTCCTGGGTGTGTGTTGTGAGAAGCATCAGGGAGTTGGAGTTGAAGGACTCAAGCCTTCCTGAGCACCCTAAACATCAGAGATGGGTTGACGGGGCCGGTCTCATTGCCCTGGGTCAGGGAGTGGGACACAGAGGATTGGCAGTTTCCGTGACAGAAGGAAGATTGGACAGCAGGAAAGGAGCTGGATGTGTGCTTCGCTCTCTGCGGTTTTGCTGGAGATGTGACTCCATGATTTAGAGCACTCGCTGCTCTGCGAGAGGACTCAGGTTCAAGTCCCCACACCTACACGATAGTCTGCCTCTTCCTCCCTTTTCCTACCTTTTTTTTTTTGCTTTTGGCTCTGGAGATTAAAGCCAGCACATCGCATGTGTTCTATCATTGAGCGCCTCCCAGTCCTACCTTGTCCTCTCATAAGACTTTTGGGGTCCGAGTCTTGGCCAAGAAAGAAAAGCAAACTCTTTCCGCTCCCCAGTGAGTTCAGATGAAGAAGCCCAGCGCCGAGAGCAGCCATGCAGCCAGGCCGTGCTTAAAGACCACACCCGGGGCAACACCGGCATACAGCGTTGTTTTCTCAGAGACATCACCTTTACTGCATCAGCCCAGTGCTTGGACAGCGGTACACATTTTATTAGGAGTCAGGTTTTTCTTTGTTTCTATGCAGGTTGCTTTAGCAGGTTGACTCAATAACAAATATGTGGGAAAAGAAAAGATGAGTGTGGTGAACATGTCTGTAATCCCAATATTCAGGAGGCTGAGGTAGAGGGATCCTCATGAGTTCAAGGCCAGCCTGAACTCTGTAGTGAGACCCTGTTTCAAACAGGCAGAGTTTAAGTGATATTTGTCTTGCTTCTACCATGGATCAGGTGCTGAAATTTCAAATAGAAGTGAAACAAGAGTCTTGTCTTTAGGAGATAATTGTCCATCTTTTCTGTTTTTTTTTTTTCTTTTGTGTGTGTGTGTGTGTTTATGTATACATGTATATTGTGTACCTGTGTGAGTGTGCATATAGGGGCCAAGGTCAACGTGGGTGTCTTTCTTATTCACTGTCTGCCTTAGTTTTTGACATGAGGTCTCTTAATAACGTGGAGTTCACGAATTCAGCTGAGCTCCCTGGCCAGCAAGGGTCTCCAGCATCTGCTCCCCGCACTGGGCTCCCTGGGCTGAGCTGCTGGGCCAGGCTTTTGTTTACTCAGTCACTCATTTGTTTAGTTTTTACATGAGTCAGGGGATTAAGGTCAGGTCACCATACTTGCAAGTTCGTATGAGCCACCTCCCTGTCCTCCCGTTTGTCCCTTCCTGAGCACAGCTCTGTGGCGCCAGCTCTCTAGCTGCTCGGTTCTTCTTTGCTAGCTCTGTGGAGCCTCAGAGCCAGAGAGGTCGATTAGGCACTGCATCAGCTGCCAAAGGAGAGTGGGACAGGAGGGCAGCAGGGGCCACTTTCTGACTCTCCCTTTTAAGAGTGCAGTGACCGTGGGAGGCGAGGTGTCTGGGCTCCCTAGGAAAGGCTGTGATAGGCACTAGGAGAGTGACGCCTGAGATGATCCCTCAGCTTGGCCCTAAAGTCTGGATGTAAGAATTTGGCCCTGCCAGATGTGACAGGCAGATTTCTGTTACTTCAAGGCCAGCCTGGTCTGTATAGAAAGTTCTAGTCAGCAGACTCTGAGATCCTGTCTTAACAAATGAATTTGGTAATAAATACATGTTTTTCAAGAAGCCAGAACCCAGACTTATTGGGTGTTCTATTTCTTTTCTTTTTCTTTCCCATGTATTCCAGGTAGGCCCTGAATTTAAGGCCCTCCTGTCTCAGCTGCTGAGTGTTGAGATGGCAGGCATAGGACACCACATCTGCAAAAAAGTTTCAATTTCTAATTTTACTTTTCATTACATTTATATGCATGTGTGCATGCATGTCTCTGTGTGTGTGTACCATAATGTAAATGTGGAGGTCAGAAGACAATTTTTAGGAGCTATCTTACTAGCCCTTATTAGCAGGGGCCAACAAGATGGCTCAGGGAATAAGGTGCTTGCTGCCAAGTCTGATGATGTCACTTTGATCCCTGGGACTCACATGATGGAAGGAGAGTGCTCTCCTGCAACGTGTCCACTGACCTCTAAGTGTGGACCATGGTATACAAATATATATACCCAGGCAGAGTCAATAAATAATAATATGTTAAAAATGCATGCACAGGGAAACATAACTAGTAGGGAACTGTGGAGCTGTTTGGACCCTGAAAAGAGTTTTCTGTGGAACTCCAATCACTTTGCTTTCTTTGGGCTAGCATGATAGGTGGCTGCCCAGGCCGGGGTGAGAGCAGGATGTGTGAGAGAGAGACGGCCTGTTGCCAAGGTTTTACCTGATGTTCTTACCCTACGCCCCATCTACCACACAGGGATGCCAAAAAGCACAGCTGGGACTTCTTGTTTTTCCCTCTCTGTTTTAAGGCTGCATGATGCTGTTTGGTGACTTCATCCTTCTTTTGACTTCCTTAGATGCTCATTTTAGCCTGATGTCACTGAGATAAAATCAGGGAGGGCAGGGTAAGTGAAGACTTCCTGGGCCTCACATAATTGTGCTGGTTATAGGTCCTTCCGAATCCCGTGTCTCTAGGGTGGCCCTGGCAGTTAGTTCTCACTTGAGTCTGACGTGCCTCTTTGACCAGTGCAATTGCACCTTAAGTAAGGCTCAGCCACTAGGAGGGAGGGGGGAGTCTAAGCACCGGGTGTTGAGGGCCTTTGGAGTCAGGTGGACTGCACTTGGATTTAATTCCACCTAGTGTTCTGTTAACTATGGATAGTGGGTATCAGCTCTTAGAGCCTTCACCTCCAGTAACTATAGGCCCCGAGCAGGCCTGACAGCTGACGCTCACCGACGGAATCCTCAGCATTTCTACAGGCGATTGGCATCGTTGTTCTTGTAGCGAGGTTGTACGTAGCGTGGCCGTCTGAATGTAACTCATGACTGTCAGAGTGGAGATGGTGAGCAGGCCCAGCCCTCCTGAGAGCCCGTGTCTGTAACTGCTCAGTTAGATGGTGGAGCCTGGGCCAGTTTAACAAGGATCAACCGAGAAAACAGGTTCAGAGCACCAGGTGCAGAGCTGCGAAGCAGCAGCCACTCATCTGTGGCTGCCGTTACCACCAGGAAGGAGAGACCTGCCTTCCGTGAAGTGCTCGGTGTGTGGAAGATGCTGCCCTGAGACAGAGAGAGGCGGGAGTCGGATGGATTTTTCCACTAAGCTGGGGCTTCTTCTAACCCTGTTCTGCCAGGGTTTACTGGCAAACACCTTGTTCCCAAAGCTGTCTGACAGGCCCTGAAAAGAAAACATGGGCACCGCAACTGAGCGGCCCTAGGGAGGGGCTCCCACTCCAGGCCTGCAAGTGCCCAGGAGCCACTTTCTGAGCTGCCCTCAGAGGTTCTGGCTGTTTCCTAACATTCTTGCCTCTTTGCTTAGGGGTAAGTGGAGCACAGAGGGCCTACTACCTGAAGAAGCACAGGGATGGAAAAGACTCAGGAGGGAGGAGGGGAAACCACACGTTGCCTTCACAGGATGTGAGCATCAAGCTTCTTGTTCCCTTTGCCATGTGTGCTTTGGCTCTCCGCCCTGATGGGTGAACAGCTTGGCCAGGGAGCCACCTGACACTTCTGCCCCATCCAAGGCACTGACCAGGTCACAGCTGGCCTGGATTCCTATCACTCACACCTCATTTTTTTCAGCTGTGCTCGATTCTGAGCAATTTGCAAGGGTCAAATACAATGAAAGGCACAAAGCCCCTAGAACGGCAGGCTCCTTACCGCCGTGCTCGGGGGCACCTAGGCAAGGGCGGTGCAGGTGAGTGGAGAAATATAAGGTCCAACCCATCCTCTTTCAGGGGCTGTGATCTAGAAAGGGTGTAAGCTAACACACCAGGCATAGACGCTGAGCACAGCCCTGGCCAACATGTCGTGGGCAGTGAGAGCTTTGGGGTTGGAGAGCTGCCTTATATGCCCAGCTGGTCAGGGGTCACTTTCCAACCAGGCGATCATGCTCATGTGCGGAAGCTGGAGAGAGAGGCGGGCAAGCTCCCCAGGGTCCAGCACAGAGGATGAGGCCAGCTTGTAAGGGCGCACGCCGTGGTTGGCATGCCCAGAAGGCGTTTGAGGGAGGAGAATGACCTTGGTTTGGTAACTTATTCTGACGCTTGAGTATTAAGTAAGAAGTTTGAACTGTGTGATTATTGTAGAGGATTTCCATGCTAATAGGTCTTGACTGTAAAATACAGGATTTTTTTTTTTTTTTTGAGGTAAAGACTTACTATATAGCCCTGGGTAGCCTGGAACTTCCTGTGTATACTAGGCTGGACCCTAACTCACAGAGATCCTCCTGCCTCTGTCTATTGAGTGTTGGAACTAAAGGTGTGCACCACCAAGACACAGGACATTTTACCTTGCTTATAAAGAATGAATTTGAGGGGGAAGCTGGAGGCAGAGGTGTCATTTAGGAATCCATTAAGCCTCTGAGTTCCTGTGTGTGTGTAAGGGAGTTTGTGATTGGGTAATTTTTTCATCAGTTTGAATTGCATAATATACTTCCCAAGGGAACATGACCTTGGGACATCTGGGGAAAGGGGACATTGGTGAAATGTTTATGAAAGGCATGGTATTTCTCCTCCTCCTCCCCCTTCTACTACTATTACTACTGTATATGAGTGCTTTGCCTGCACATATGACTGTGCACCACTTGCATGACCTTGGAGGTCAGAAAGGCACAATGGATCCCTTGGAACTGGAGTTACAGGTGGTTGTCAGCCACCATGTGCCTGCTGGGAACTGAACCTGGGACCTCTGCAAGAGCAGCCAGTGCTTTCAGTCATCTCTAGCCCAGGAAAGGAGTGGTTATTGGATGGGCTTCAGTTTTGTGTCATTCTTGTTCATCCATCATCCCAAAGGACAAAAATAGCTCCTACTGCTTCTCTGTAGATACAGACTTTGCCAACACGGAAACTCTCTTGAGTAAAAGGTGTTACCCAGACGGGTACCCCGGGCCTTGGCTCAAGGAATCTTTCTGCCTTTGACTCCCAAGTGGCTGTGGCCACAGGTGCATGGCCCTGGCTACACACTCTTTTTGTAGTTTCCCAACTTGCAAAAACAGTCTCACAAGAACCATCTGATTCTTACCAGAGTCTTTGAAGGCAGCAAGACAAGAAATTGTCTTCCTGAGTCTTCCAAGTGGAGGGTCTTTACTCTAAGCTTCAGCAGTGTTTCCCTGCTCCCAGGGAGGAGCTAGGTGCTCACTCCAACTAATCAGCTCGTTTGGTGCATATTGACGACGTGCTCAGGGTGCCCTGTAAACGTAAGTCCACGGAAGACAGACGGATGTTCGAGAAGAAAGTGTGGTTTTACAGATTGTTCACTATGGTAAATTATAAAGCAGGCTCTTCTCATCTCACCACCTGGAGACATAGGTATATTTTGGCTTTGTTGTTATTTTTCAAAATCGTAGCTTATTTTTATCATTTTATCATGAAGGGCACAGTCTAAACTGTACCTGAAAGCTCAGTTTTCTTAAGATGGTGGGACTACAGTGTGCAGGCTGACATGTGTCTTTGTCTGTCGGACATGGTGTCTGGAGTTTTTCTCTAGATTGTAAGCTTTTCTTTGTCTTTCATATTTTTATCCTTTTAATTGAAAATTTTAAGACATCATACAGATTGGTGGTGGTGGCGCACATTTTAAATCCCAGTGCTCGGGAGGCAGAGGCAGGCGGGTCTCTGAGTTCGAGGCCAGCCTGGTCTACAGAGTAAGTTCCAGGACAGCCAGGGCTACACAGAGAAACTTTGTCTCGAAAAACAAAAACAAACAAACAAAGACATTATACTAAGTAATGGAATCAATTATGGAATCTTTATACATTGGTGTCCAGTGCATGTAAGGGTTCTCTTTTCCATATCCTTGTCAGCAGGATGCTCTGTTGACCTCATTTTTGTTGATGATGGCCGTTCTGACATATGAGATGAACTCTCAAAGCAGCTTTACTGTGTGTTTCTCCTGTGACCAATGGCTAAGGATATTGAACCCCTTTTCAGGTATTATTTTGACATTTATATTTTTTTCTTTCTAAGAAATGTCTATTCAGGTATTTAGCTCATTTATTGTGGATATTTTTGTATGTCTTTAACCTCTCTCTCTCCTCTCTCTCTCTCTCTCTCTCTCTCTCTCTCTCTCTCTCTCTCACTCACACACACACACACACACACACACACACACACACACACACACACACACACGGGGTGATACCATTTATACTGTGTCCTTTGGCCAACTGTACCCCAAGCTGGCCTCAAATTCACTGTGTCAAGGAATACCTCAAACTTCTGATCCTGGATCTTTCAAGTACTGGGAACACAGGTGTGCACCAACCATGCTCTCAACTCGTGGTGTCCTGGGGATCAAACCCAGGGCTTTCTGCCCACGGAGTAAGAACTCTACCAATTGAGCTATAGCTCCAGCCCCAGAGTTCTTTACATGTGTCAATTTCTTGTGTGATGGTGGCAAATGATTTCCCTCTTTCTCTGAGTTATTTCTTCAGTCTGCTGGTGGTTTCCTTTGCTGTGCCAATGCTGTTTTATTTCATGCAATCCCATGTGCCAGATTTTGGGATTTAAAAAATATGCCATTTAAACTGTTTCTCATCATTATTACTATGATTATTATACATAGGTGTTTTGCCTGCTTGTATATATGCATACCACGTGTGTGCAGTGTCATTGCAGGCCAGAAGTAAATATTGGCTCCCCTGGAGCTGCAGTCACACACGGCTGTGAGTGGCCATGTGGGGGCTGCTGGGAACTGAATCCAGGTCCTCTAGAAGAAAAGGCAGTGCTTTTAACTTCTGAGCCACCTATCTCTCCAGCTCCATTAAAAAAAGATCTATTCATTTATTATTTATACAGTATTCTGCCTATATTTGCCTACACACCAGAAGAGGGCACGAGATCACATTTACAGACGGTGTGAGCCACCATGTAGTTGCTGGGAATTGAACTCGAGACCTTTGGAAGAGCAGACAGTGCTCTTAACCGCTGAGCCATCTCTCCAGCTCCAGCTCCATATTTTTGAATAATCCTTTAGTTTTAAATTTCTATCACCTTTATTATTTTGTGTGTGTCTTTATATGTGTCTTTACATGAGTGCCGCAGCATGCTTGTGGAGGTCACAGGACAGTTTGCACCATGAGGTTCTCAGGGATTGAATTCAAGATTGTCAGGCTTGGCAGAAGGCACCTTTCCCTCTCAGTCACCTCACAGCTCTAAGGTTTGGGAATTTTCTTGTTATTGGAATCTTTATTTTAGCAAGTTCTTTCTCGTGTTTGTATCATGGTTTTGCTTATGGTTTTCTTAGCAGTTTCAAAGTCTCAGGCCACCAAGCCTGAGATGTTTCTGGCAACGACGGGCTTTCTTTTTCACGTTTAAATTTGTGATATTGAATACAGTGCTGACGCTGTGTAACTGCAGTGTTAGAAACCGTGACAAGATAAAACATTTACATTCAGTACATGTGCTGTCCACCCCCTTCTCTTCTCCTGCCGCCTTACAGCTCCCTCCCCTGTACCGGTCCTGACTATCCCTCCTATGGCTTCCATAGCCTTTCACCTTTAATTAGTTAATTAATTAATTGATGACAGGTTCTTACTATGTAGACCAGGCTGAACATCACAGGGACCTGCCTGTCTCTGTCTCCTCAGTGCTGAGATTAAAGCCTTCATAGCATATGTGCTGTATTGGCCTTGCCACCCCTTTCCTTAAATTTTTTTGTCTATAATTTTCTAGTTTTCTGGCTTCTCCTTACATTTATTCCTTTCCAAATATATATGCTTAACCTTTAGAAGTTAAGATTTCCTTATGAGAGAGAGCGTGTGGTGTTTGTCTCTCTGCCCATGATATATCACTAGTATAATATTTCCATTTCCACTCATTTCCTGTAAAATTGATATTTTCATTTTTCTTTATGGCTGAGTACAATATTATTATGTAAATATACAACATTCTCACCATCCATTCATCTGTTCTTGGGCATCTAGGCGTGTTCTACTTCCCGGCCATTATGAAAAGAGCTGCAGTGAACATGGATACGCAAGTGTATCTACAGTAGGGTACTTCAGAGTGGGACTTAATATCTGGGATATATTAAAAACTGAAAAAATTTACATCATTCCCCCTTCAACTGCTTATCAATAAAAGGTCAAATAAACAGGACAATTCTCAAAAGAAGAAATATAAAGAGCCAATATATATTTTAGAAGGTATTCAATAGCCTTAACTATTAGGGAAATGCATATTAAAACTATTTTGAGATTCCATCTCACGCTAGTCACATGGACATCACCAAGAAAACAAATGACAGAAAAAAATTGGTGAGACCAGAATGTAACTGCACCATAGAGCCAGTGTGGAGGTATCTCAGGAACTTGAAACAGTTACCATGTAGCCCGACTTATGCCACTTCTGAGCATATGCCCCAAAACTCTATAGCCTGCCTCAAACGTATTTAACCTGTTGTAACTTGCTTAAACAAATTTTCTCAGTATGCCTTAAAGATAAGATTTATTTTTTGTATTGATTAATTGACTTTTTTTTTCTGAGACAGGGTTTCTTTGTAGTGCTTGCTATTGTGGACCTCGCTCTGTAGACCAGGCTGGCCTCGAACTCACAGCGATCCACCTGCCTCTGCCTCCCGAGTGCTGGGTCTAAAGGTGTGTGCTACCACTGCTGTCAAGTTTTACTGTTTATTTATTTATCTTTATTAATTTATTCTCTTACATATTATATCCCAATCACAGTTTCTCCTCTCTCCATCTCCCCAGCTCCCTCCTACCTATCCACTTCTCCTCTCTTTTCCTTCAGAAAAGGTCAGGTCTCCCAGGAACATCGACCAAATACAGCATATCGAGTTGCTGTAAGACTAGGCACGTCTCCTCATATTAAGGCTGGACAAGGCAACCCAGTAGGAGGACAAGGATACCCAAAACAGACAAGAGCACCAGAAACAGTCCCCACTGTGAGGAGTCCCACAGAACCACCAAGCTAGCCCACTGTAGCATATATACAGAGCTAGCCGACTGTAGCGTATATACAGAGCTAGCCGACTGTAGGGTATATACAGAGCTAGCCGACTGTGGCGTATATACAGAGCTAGCCGACTGTAGCGTATATACAGAGCTAGCCGACTGTGGCGTATATACAGAGCTAGCCGGCTGTGGCGTATATACAGAGCTAGCCGACTGTAGGGTATATACAGAGCTAGCCGAGTGTAGCGTATATACAGAGCTAGCCGACTGTGGCGTATATACAGAGCTAGCCGACTGTAGGGTATATACAGAGCTAGCCGAGTGTAGCGTATATACAGAGCTAGCCGGCTGTGGCGTATATACAGAGCTAGCCGAGTGTGGCGTATATACAGAGCTAGCCGAGTGTAGCGTATATACAGAGCTAGCCGACTGTGGCGTATATACAGAGCTAGCCGGCTGTAGCGTATATACAGAGCTAGCCGACTGTAGCGTATATACAGAGCTAGCCGGCTGTGGCGTATATACAGAGCTAGCCGGCTGTGGCGTATATACAGAGCTAGCCGACTGTAGGGTATATACAGAGCTA